>NW_007737847.1:25952-36957 GCF_000696425.1 Galeopterus variegatus | reverse complement strand
GTATTCTTATTTTAAATATGGTTCTACTCTACTATAGATGGCTAATTTTAAATAAGACACTAGTTATTAATCACCAATTCCTTTATGGACTAATCATATATAAGCTCCAAGTTAGCCTTGATATAAAATCAGAATCTTCATTGACTTCAAAAATAATTTCAAATCACACCCAGCATATCATCACTTTTGAAAACTTAATTTTTTTATTAATGCTGAAAACTTAATATTTGTGGGGTTATAGAAAGTGCACAGAATTTTATTTAAAAATCTATAATTAAGTAATTTTTTTTTCTCAAGGGATTTCTGGTCCCTGTCCCTGGAACCTTCTTCTTCTTCCTCCAAGTAGTCTTTGACCCCACTCCTGCCCTCTTAATTATTTAGCAGGGTAGCTTCCATATGCCTTATAAAACATCAAGTCAAACATGTTCAATGGCTGTGGAAGGTCTCTTAAAACTTGCTGGGACCTAAAAGGTATAATAAACAGAACTCTATATAATGTTTTTTTTTTTTTTTGTTCATATCAGTTTCTGAGAAAATAAGAAAAAATAACCCCATACATAATTATACTTGGAAAAATTCTAGTACCTCCATTGTTTTAAAAATTCATTATGGAACTACTTAATTGCCTTAATGTGTGTCTATACTGGTGCTCACCTTCCAGTCTATTTTAAGTAGCAGCAATAAGCACTTATGACACTACTAATCTATGTGAGCATGTTATATTAGTTATCTATTGTTGTGTAACAATCTTACCACAAATAGCCGTTTAAAACAACACATGTATTATCTCACAGCTTCTGTGGGTGAGGAGTTTGTGCACAACTTAGCTATGTTCTTTGCTCTGATTTTTATAAAACTATAATCCAGGTATTGGCTGGGATTGTGGTTTTGTCTGAGGTTTGATTGAGGAAAGAACAATTTCCAAATTCACATGGTTATTAGCAGCATTAAGTACCTTGTAAGCTATTGGCTGAAGGTCACCCTAAGTTCCTTATTAATGTGTCTGCTTGCTTTTTCAAAACGAATAAGAAAGACTTACACCTAGGAAGATGGACATGACGATCCATGCAATGTAATTACCTCTATCATATTCTATTTGTTATAAGCAAGCCACAGGTTTCTCCTCAGTCAAAAAAAGAGAATTGTATAAGGACACAGATAGCAGGAGGTTGGGGTCATGGAAGCTACCTTAGAGTCTGTCTGCCACATNACATGGTTATTAGCAGCATTAAGTACCTTGTAAGCTATTGGCTGAAGGTCACCCTAAGTTCTTTATTAATGTGTCTGCTTGCTTTTTCAAAACGAATAAGAAAGACTTACACCTAGGAAGATGGACATGACGATCCATGCAATGTAATTACCTCTATTATATTCTATTTGTTATAAGCAAGCCACAGGTTTCTCCTCAGTCAAAAAAAGAGAATTGTACAAGGACACAGATAGCAGGAGGTTGGGGTCATGGAAGCTACCTTAGAGTCTGTCTGCCACATTTGGGCTGCATATACTAGCCTTAAAATAATTACATCTGCAAGGTTTCTTCAGCAGCCTAACCATTGTGGAGATTCTTTGTTGGGGGTATTTTTCTGCCTATCATAACAAGATACAAAATGACAGTAAAGTCATGACAAGATTTCTTCTGCTGTAAGAAAAAGATGTTTTTTTATTTTATTGTCCCAAAGGAAACTATAAATTGATATTCTAAATATGTGGCAGAGATTTAAAAGCTTTTAGCTGTAATCTCACTTTTATCTGAGAAGGTACAACTTCTCCCAAATCCCATTTTATTATAATTAATCACACTGACAGCATTATTTTTAGGGCAGTGAAGTAAGTCTAAGCTGATTACAAAGCATTTTGGCATCTACTATACAATCTTTGAGCAGTGCTTGGATTTAGGAGAAAAAACATGAAGTAAGCACAAAGTCTTTTTTTGCAAAATTATATGTTGTCCCAACAACACTGCCATTATCAATATTTCACAAAAGCAGTGCCAAAATTTTGTCCTGAAGAAATTTAGAAGTGTTTGTTGATTTTAGTAGTTTTATTCCATCTGAGTCCTTAAAGGCATTAAATGGTACTGAAAGAGTTGATATATGTTTTGTGTTTGTATTTTGTGTATTTGATACATTTTGTGTGTTTGTATTTGGTGTGCTGTGATTTTATGCCACTTTAGGACGTGCTTCACAGAACAAAGTTAAGCACTTCCTGACCCTGAGAAGAATGTCAATAAACAGCAATCATAATGGATTATGTTATTTGAACACTTCCTCCAAAAAACACTGTGTTAAGCACTTTCATGAAGTATCACAGTTAGTTCTAATTGACTAGTAGAGACTATTATCGTCCCAAGTTCAAATATGAGAAGACTGAGGCTAACAGTTGACACTGCCATTACACATGTTAAGTCTTCCGTGCTTACCCCTAGCTCAGACCATGGAGCTCTGATGCTAAAGACCAGCAAGGTGCTAGAACCATTAAATATGACTGGATTTCGAAATTCTAAAACTTTATTTGCTTTTATGAGAGATTCACATTCATGATTTTCATTTTATTATGTTCTCATTGTGAAGTGAAGTTTTGCTGCTACTTTAGGCAGGACTTCTGATTATACCAATTTAGCTGAAAGTGAAGCCATGATTAAGATATGTTGATAAGGCAAAACACAGTAAATTACAAATTAAGTTATATCACCAGTACTATAGCTTCTGGGTGCTATTAGGGGCATTTTGTTAAAAGAGACGTTAAATGAGTTCCCGAAGGTTTGAAATATTTGGTACAAAATACACTGGCTGAACTCCAAGATATCAGATAATTGAACTTAGATCCTTTAGAGGGAGTAATTAGGTCTAATTTGCATAGGTAAGGTCATTTGAACAACTTTCTGGTGGAAAATAAAGCTAATTGAGATTAATGACTCTTAAATACATTGCTTCTCTACTTAGCATTTCAAGGCAGCATTTCCTGGAGAATAGAAAATGCTTTAGGAATTTTACTAGGAAAATAAGAGTAATAGTTTTTTATTCTTTCACTCATTTGACCACATAACATTGTTACAGGTTTTCATAACATATGCCAAATTATTTTACAAAACACTTTTTAAAAATCTTATAAGAATGACCAGTTTTTAAACTTCAGCCATTTTCTATCCCTTTACCTTCATTTTTTCCTACACTTATTTGTTTTTCTCTATACTCACACTTGTTTTACCACATATCACTTTTACAAGTTTGGCATGATTTTCTCCTCTTTTAGAAATGAAGACACCAATGTTTAGAGAAATGAAGATACCTGCTAAACACTACTACTTATTAAAGACAATTAGTAACTAGTCAAGCCAGGATTTGAAGCCAGGTCTTCTGAAACCCTGAACCATTTCAAAAATAAACAGGATAAAATGCATACAATTTACCTATAAATGTAAAGCAATGCAATTTTTCTTCTTGGCTCACATTCTCATGTGTTTCATACCAAGTAAAAACAGGAGATAGAATGATGTACAGTATTAGCCCTAACCTGCAGTTGTGCTTTCCATGATTTCAGTTACCCACAGTTCACTGTAGTCTGAAAGTATTAAATGGAAAATTCCAGAAATAAGCAGTTTGTTAAATATTAAGTTACACACCATTCTGAGTAGCATGGTGAAATCTCTTGCCGTCCCTCTCTGTCCCACCTGGGACCTTGTCCAGTGTATCATCGCTATATACACTAGCCACCCATCCGTCACTTAGCAGCCATATCCATTATAAGATCAACTGTAGGGGTATTGCAGTGCTGTGTTCAAGTACCCTTATTTTACTTTATAATGGCCCCAAAGTGCAAGAGTAGTGATGATAGCATACTGTTATAATTGTTTTATTAGTTATTGTTATTAATCTCTTACTGTGCCTAATTTATAAATAAAGCATTATCTTAGGTAAGTACCTACGTAGAGGCAAAAACATAGTACATATAGGGTTGGGTACTATCCCCAGTTTCTGGCACCCACTGGGAGTCTTGGAATGTATCCCCCGTGGATAAGGGAGGCAGCTATATTTGTTCTGGGTGTCTGTGTGTCATGCAGTCATGCATAGACATATAAGGCCATAAAAATTATATTATTAAAAAAATACTGCATCAGGACTCAATTCTATCAAAAAAAATCCAATCTCAAGTGTTTAGAAAAAGAGGGTGGTATATTTCATGTAGCTACAATGATAGGGTAAGTACAAGAGTACTTCAAAAAGTTCATGGAAAAATAAAATTAAAACATAATATGAACCTGTCCATGAGCTTTTTATAGACCCTTCATATGTGCTTTGAACAATTTGGTTCTCTACAAATGTTCATTAATTAACCTGTCATTAATTCATTACACTGTAAATATAATTAGCAAGTAAGACAAATTAAGTATGTAGGTCTGAACTAAGAATACAAATTCCTCTCTTTCATAGAATAGATATAAGCATGTATATGAACTGAATGATTCTGTGTGACCCAATGTTTAAAAACAAAAAGAAACCTGAACATTTGCCTGCTACCCCATTATGGGCTGAAGTATGTCCCACACACCCCCAATTCATATCTTGAAGCCCTAACCTCCAGTACCTTAGAATGTGACTGTTTGGGGAGATAGGGCTTTTAACTAGGTAATTAAGGTAAAATGAGGTTGTTAGGGTGGACACTAATCCAACAACTGATGTCTTTATATAAAAAAGATTAGGACAGAAAGGGAGAGAGACATCAGATGTTGAGTACACTGAAACCAAGGGACAATCATGTGAGGTCACAGTGAGAAGGTGGTTATCTGCAAGAAGAGAGGCCTCAGAAGAAACCAAAAGTGCCAACACCTTGATCTTGGACATTTAGACTCTAGAACTGAGAGAAAATAAATCTCTTGTTAAGACACCGAGTCTCTGGTATTTTGTTATGGCAGACTCAGCAAGCTAGTAATGTACATTTACAGCAGTTAAACTCCTTTTCATACGAAATTTATAACTATACATATTAACTTCTACAAAAATCTATAAAAAAGCATCTGCAGTATAGAATTTATGGGGAATCACACCATAATGTTCCTAGTAGGAAAAAGCATTAAACTTTCAGAATAGCAAGATTTCCTGCCTTTTGTCTCTTTCTGTATGGCCTTCTGAGGTGGACTTTGTCTGAAGTTATTTCCGCTTTATGTATCCAAATGTTTTTTGCCACATTCTGATCGTGGGTTTGTTTCTTGATTTGGTAAGTAATTATCATTCCTTGTCCTGGGCCAGAACTGTAAACACCTAGAATGTGACTAAGAAAAAAAAAAAAAAAAGGATAAATTAAATCAATTTTTTGCATTTACAGAGAAAGAGATTTTAGACATCAGTTGCTACATTAAAAAAAAAGAACTATAAAAATTAATGGTTTAAAAACAACAAGCATTTATTATTTTATGATTGCTGTTGGTCAGGCATTCAGATGCTGCTTAGCTATGCTCTTTTATCCAAGACTCTCACAAAGCTGAAATTTAGGTATTGATGAGGTCTGCAATTATCTCATAACTCAACTAAGGGAGGATTCAAGTTTGAGCATACTGAAGTGGCTTTTGGCAGGACAATTGGAAGAAGATATCAGTCCCTTGCCATGTGGATGTCTCTCTAAAGCTAAACGAAACATAGCAGCTGGCTGTTTTCAGGAGTGGAGGAAAAATTGAGAGAGAGTGGATAAAACAGAAGTCACCCATTTTTTTGTAACCTAACCTCAGAAGCAACATTCTATCACTTTTATAATATAGCATTGATTATAATCAAAACACTAGTTCTAGCCCATGCTCAAGGGAAGAGGATTACCTAAATATATAAAAAGCAGGATATGGGGATTACTGAGGGCCTTTTCAAGGCTGCCTACCACAAGGACAATATTTTGGGCAGAGATCTTGGTATCTTATTCTATGGTAAACATCATATTAACTCAGTATTTAAGCTGTAACATATTACTTCACCTGTAAAAAATTTCTCTATTGCTCATAATTGTTTAAAATGCTAATGCATGTATATCTAAGTTTTTGAGGTTAGATTCAATTAGTTCATAAATGCACTAAGATGGTATAGGCAAGTAAGGGGTAGAATTTATAAAGTAATACAAACTTGATGCCCATTCTGACACTTTTCATAGAAACTCCAGTGAGTACATTTCAGAAATTTCAGTAAGTAAAAGGCTTTGTTTCCCTGCATATCAAGATAGAAATTCCTGTCTGAAGTCGAAATAATTTGAATAAATAAAAGTGTATCTGTATTTTTAAAATCTAAACCCTTTATTTCTCTTTCCTTCCTTCCTTCCTTTTCTTTTCTTTCCCTTTCTTTTCTTTCTTTCTTCTGCCTTCTTTCCTTTATTCATTTCTTTCTTCCTTCCTCCCTCCTTCGCTCCCTTTCTTTTTCTCTCATAAGTAAAAAGACTTAAGTTCCACAATCATCCTTCACTTTCCAAGTAACTGCCTAAAAACATTATCTCTACCAAAAACCCATTAACAGCAACAAAAACATCACAAAGATCTCCACAAAGCATGGACAGACTAGCTTTCATCTGCAGTTCTAACCTCACTTCCTGCTACTCCCTCCTCTTTACCCATGGTAAAACATTGTCCAAGAGGTCCACTCATATCTCAAGACATTTGTTTATGCTGTTTACTCTGCTTAAAGTCCTTTCTCTTCATTCTCATATAATTAAAACAATTACAACAAATAAATAGATACAATTTTTAAGGGTTAACTTAGAAGTCCACACCACTGTGAAGCATTTCCTGACCAGAACATCATCCCAAGTACAATTAACTAATTCCTTCCTTATTAACTCAAAGCATTTTTTTCATAGCACTAGTACAATACTTTCTATATTGTAACTGTGTTTTGTTTTTACCTGTTGTAGCTGTTTTACTTGTTATATTTTTTGAAGATAGAACCTGAAAACTATTTGTATTTTGCCTGCAGTTCCTATGATAGTATATAGGTATCCAATAACTAGCAAATTTTAGGCACTCAGAAAATATTTGGTGAATTACATTGATTTAAATTGGATAAGTGACATACTGTTCAAATATTTAGGTAAAAGGTAGGGAACTCAGAAATTGATTCAGGTGTGTCATTCTGGATGGCTCATTGTGTGCTAAAGATATCATCGTGTACAATTATCGAGGGGTATTATGTACCCATAGTTTGGCTACAGCAAATCCATGCCCATACTGAAGAAGGCAGGAAACATAGTGAAGGGCCCGGTGTAATTCAAGGGGTTGTCTGCTTATATTTATAACTGGGAAGAAAGGGTAGATTCAAAAGAGAAAATGTATTTTATGTAATAAATCTTTTTCAAATTACACTTCTGACTTTTTTTTATTAACATAAGATTTTTTTTTTTCTTTTCTGATTAGAATCTTTGGAAGATATTCCTCCCTCTTTCATATCTTAGGTTTCAGGTGACAAAACCAGGAGTTTTTCTTGACAAAAATTCCATGAAACTTACTTTTCATGACTCATGGATAAGAAATTGATGTGATGCTTTTCCCAGGAACTCTGTTAGAACTCTAGGCAAGCGGCATTAATTCCTTCTGACATTACTGTTGCAAAGAGCTTTTGGAATATATAGCTGCTGGGGAATTCTTTTAAGAATAGAGAAAAAGAAAGGCAGCTACTAATGAACATAACAGAATAGAAAGCAGAGTGAGGGAATGAAGACATAAGGAACCCATTATTAAAACTTTTTTATGGAACGACTAAGCACCTAGATCTATAGGTGATTGGAAACAAAGCTGTCCTTTGGTATTTTTCTTTTTGTAGACTTGTTAATTATCTCATAGTTTATTAAACTAGTCTACGTTGGGATTCTGCTACTTCCAACAACAACAAAAAATTACAGTGGCTACAGGGGGTAAGTAATGCAATACCCAAATACTAATTTCTACATGAATGTTTTAAAGGGATATTCAACAGGGCAGATAAAATGAAGTAAAGAACACGTGCTTCAGAGGTAAAGTGCTCAAGAGTGTCTCCTCATCGTGGCGTTTATTAGCAGTGTAACTACTGAAAAGTTACATACTCTGAGTGCTTTAGCTTTTTTCATCTGGAATATTGGCATTACCACAGAAAAGAAGTATAATTTTGCAGTACAGGTGAAGTCAGTATGTGTGTCTGTGTGTGTGTGTGTAGGGTGGGGTGTGTGTGCATTGTTTAGAAGATTGATTTTCTGGCACTTGAAATTTTTGACCATTAAGTACCTTCCAGACTTTGCTTGAATCCATTCATTAATAAAATGGTGCCTACTATATGCCAAACAACTTTGCTATATGTTTTGGTTGCAATAATAAATTAAACATGTTCCTTGCCCTAAAATTATTTATGACTAATTTGTGGGAAAAAAAAAACCTGATTGCAAGTGATTAAACTAAAGTAAGATACAATAGATCTCAAGAACATATTTATCTTGTATAACTAAAACTTTGTGCTCTTTGGTCAACATCTCCCCATTCCCCACCCTGACTCCCCCATGCCTCTGGTAACCACCATTCTACTGAATACTTTTATAAATTCAACTTGTTTAGATTTTGCATGTAAGCGATATCATGTGGTATGTGTCTTTCTGTGACTAGCTTATTTCATAATTATTATTTGTCAATTAACAATAACATTTTAAATAAACAAAAAAGAGAAAACTAACATAAATTCAACTTGTTTAGATTTTGCATGTAAGCGATATCATGTGGTATGTGTCTTTCTGTGCCTGGCTTATTTCATAATTATTATTTGTCAATTAACAATAACATTTTAAATAAACAAAAAAGAGAAAACTAACCTTTCCCTACCCAACCCCCCCAAAATAGAGTAAATAGAGTAACACATGAGCACACACAAAGATCAGTAGGGAAACTATTGGTGCCACGAATAACTGAGCCTAGAAGTAGCAATGAAATGTTCAGAAAGGACGTAGATTTGAGTGGGTACAAAGGAAAAATAGGAGTTTAACAAATGAGTAGACTAGGAGACAGAAGTATTTTATATAGATAAAGAAGTACAGAAATGTATCTAGTGATTAGATCACTTGCAGTAGCATTAACATCATGAAATAGTTTTGATGTTTTCTTGAACATCAAAGCAATTCGGACCTTGAGATCTAACTGTGTGATAATCATATTTTAAGAATCAGGACAATGACCTTTGCACAGATCTTAAAGACATGTGCTATTCCTATTTCCATATTTCATATTCTCACATTAAACCTGTTTCCTAGGAATGAATTAGCTTAGTAATTTTAACTGAATCAAAGAAATAAAATAGTGAACACAATAGGTCAAAAGTTAGTTCATAAAAATGATTTTAATAAAAAACTATGAAATTACATTTTCATTGCATTCTTTATTAGTTTTCTTAAAATAATTTCCCTAATACACTTTTAATTCTGTAGCTTCAATATTTTGATTAGATTATATACATTGTCTACTAACTGAAAGTTGATATGTCCTTCAAAATTCAATTAGTCTCTAATTGAAATATGTTTACCTATTATAATGGATTAATTAATTGGTTAATTAATTAGTTATAATCCTTCTCCTTGATTTCTGGAATTTTTCCAATGATTCATTGGGCTATTTTCAAACAACCCTGCATTCAGCTCTCTCAAGTGCTTCTTTCACAACTTAGTAAAGTGGTCCACTGGAGACCAGAGCATAACACATTTTGTTAAAAAAAAAAAAAGAAAAAATTCTTGCATTTTGAAACCTGGCATTTATGATCTGGGCTTCTGAGACTTTAATTAAAATAATAGCATTTTATTGATCCCATGATTACTTTACATACCTTGTTGCTTTGAGTTTTTAATTACAACAATTGAGAAGCTGTTTGCAGTGTTTCATTTGTCAGACTGAGTGGTGCCAGATGTTTGAAGTAAACAACATTCTGAAGATATGTGGGTTACCCGACATGTATATAAGAATTGGGATTCAACTTCTCCTTCCTTAAGCACGTTATATTCATACGCGGTTTAACCATTACTATCTTCTCTCACCAGCAATATGCAAGGATAACTGACAAGATATACCCCCACATTCAGCTAATTAAAACACATTCTCTTTAATTTTCTCAGTGTGAAACTACGAAGCAATAAGTAATAATCATAAAATGGATAAACTAATTGATGAGGTTTATTATAACTTTAAGCACGAAATTATGAGCTAGGTTAATATACCACAAAGCAGAACATTTTCATGTTTAAAGAAGATTTTATAATGGATAAAGCATAACCTTTGAAGTCAGGCAAAATGTAAGATGGGGCTAGTGCATGAGTCTGTCTCTGTCCCCTGCAAGTTAGTTAACTAATTTAAGGTTTAGTTTTCTCATTAGTAAATTAGGAGCAATATTAGAATCTATATAAAAAGCTGTTATAATTATAAAATAGCACACATAATCATTTAACTCAATGTTTTGCAAAATAACATTTTTATTTTTAGCAAGTACCAATATATTAAGCACTTACTATGTGCTTATCAACGTTTAGTACAAAAACATATAGGCATATACATATGCATGCCTTATAACATATTGACATATATGTAACATAACATATTTTGTATATACATATGTATGCCTCAGATACTTATAACATAATTTTATAAAATTATTCTACTTTAATAATTTTTTATATAAATATTCTACTTTTATAAATAAAAGTAGAATGAATACATTTATGTTTTATAACAGTTGCCAGTAAGAATTCTTTCATAAGACAAATTGGGGGAAACTGAAATTTAAAAGAGATTTAGAATAAAATATAAGGATTTAGGCGAGAAATTCTCTCTACACATAGACATGGCCACAGATGACATAGACATATATATATGTATAGTTTAAGGTTCCAACCTCTTTGAGACAATTTGTTGCCTGGGAATTTCAACTTTCCCAAATGAATATCAAAAATATACAGACCCTGCATATTAGCAAGGTTAAAAGTGAAAACATTGTTAAATGAAGAGTATAAAGGGTAGTCTTCACAGCAGTCCCTGTTT
>NW_007737847.1:23862-25188 GCF_000696425.1 Galeopterus variegatus | reverse complement strand
AAAAGTGAAAACATTGTTAAATGAAGAGTATAAAGGGTAGTCTTCACAGCAGTCCCTGTTTGATACACAATGAAACTCAGAGAGCAGTAATAAACTCAGAGCAGAATGGTGAGAGCTGATATCACCTAACACTAAATGAACTTTGACTGCAGTACCTGACAGTAAAGTGGAGAGCCCAAGATGGGCATTAAATTCTCTATAAAGATCCCTGTCAGGTCATCCAACACAGAAGTCAGCAGAGATGTAACTGTCTCGTGAGCACACTGTCTAGTGTGAGCAACGAAATGAGGTCATGCCTGAGCATATATTTTAATGTTTTTATAAATACATAAATTTTTAACCTTAATTCTGGGCATATCCACTAATGTGAAAATGCACAGCTATATCCTTAACTGTAACACATGTCCCACACATTTGATTTAAGGCAACTGAGAGCAAATCAGTTAAATAATAACTGAATGCTTCCAAATTTTCTTCAAAATTATGTAATATTTTAATTAATTTTGGCCCCACTTATAATTCTGACGTCCATTTTTCTGAACTTTATACTTGAATGAATTTTGTACATTTTACTTTAAACGAAAAATGTACATTATTTTTGAACTCTCTAAATTGTTTAATTAAAGAACTTTCAAAATTGTTTAATTAAAGAATATCTGTAATATAAAGATAGTATAAAGAAAATTATTTACAAAAAATAATTTGCATTTACATATCAGTATTAATTTGTATTTTTGTCATAAATTTCAAAGAGAAACATAGAATACATTGGATGCTGAAAGTGATTAAAAAGTACAAAACAAAAGAACAAAAAATCACAATTGTCCTTTATTAATCATGATATTAATAATTTAAATTTGTCAAAGTAGCATAATAGTTTTATTGAATCACTTGTTATATTACTCAGGGTTCTTCTAAGAAACAGAACCAATAGGATTCTATTTATATACAGATGTAGATATATAGATATATAGAAAATGATTTATTAAGAGGGTTTGATTCATGAGATTATGAAGGCCATTACTTTTGGCCACACTCTGATTTTGTCTGGCATGGGCTCCTGCCTTGCTTTATACCAACACTTGTTCTGCTCCCAGGATTCAGTTACCAGCTTCCTGACTTCCTGCATCCACCCGTTTGCTGAAGTGTCTGCTCTTGCAGCTGCCTTAGCACTAATGACTCATTTAGAAACACGGCCAAAAGACCTATAACTAAAACCAATTAACCTAAAAGACCATCCTCTTCAGAGACAATTCCTCTAAGAAATCACGCAGCTTAATCCTATCATGTTTTACATACTATTTTATATCAGTTACCATCAGAATT
>NW_007737847.1:18364-22555 GCF_000696425.1 Galeopterus variegatus | reverse complement strand
TCATGACTTCAACATACAAGAAGAAGATACAGCCAACATTTTGATGTCTCTGTTCCTTTTATGCGTCATTTCTGATGACCTTTTTCTTCACCTCATTTCAGCCTCTCATCTTTCCTTTGGTCATTTCCTATCCACTGCCATCAAAATATAAATATATCACTTCTGGAAGTAGTTTCTCAAGCATCTCATTCTCTTAGTAGCACTGCCTAACTTTCCAGCTATCTTTTGCTTCTCCCATGTGAAAATGTCTTCAAATTCTTGACAACTTTTAGTCATTATCCACCATCAGCTTATGTTTTCTCTTCTCTTCTTAAGCATCTTATTTTTCATAGTTTATTTTTCTAGCCATTAAGTTGCAAGTATTCTTTCTTCATTCACCACTTCCCCTTCTTCATGACAGTAACTCTACTTAAAATGAAAATAGTATTTAAATTATGGAATATAGCAGCAAGGCCTACACCATCTCAGATGACTGCATTTGTAAGAACACACAATTATGCTGACTGTAATTTTAAAGCCACAGATTTTAAATGAGTTCTCTTAAGTAGTATTAAGTCCTCCATATCCATGGGTTCCACACCCATGAATTCAACCAACTGCGGTTACAAATATTTAGAAAAATTAAAAAATAAAATAAATAACAATAAAAAACAAAAATAATACAAATTAAAAAAACAATATAGTATAATAAATATTAACATGGTGTTTACATTGCATTAAATATTATAAGTAACCTAAAGATGATTTAAAGTATATAGGAAGATGTGCATAGGTTATAGGCAAATATCACCTCATTTTAGGTAAGGGTCTTGAGCATTCATGGATGTTGGTACTCTCAGGGGTCCTGGAACCAATTCCTTGCTGAAAACAAGTGATGATGTTCTATGTTTCCCTGGTAGGTTTATTTTCTCACACTGGTAAAGAAGTGATATTTTAAAATCTCCCCAGTATCTCATTCTTAGTCTATTATCTTGCTTCTTAGTTCTCTAACAAAACAAAAACAACCCAATTATTTATAAAAAGCTACCTTCATTCTGAAAAGTTATATTCCCATATAGTTGGTCTTTCCTCCTTTTTCAAAGTAGGAACTGGTCTACTTCCTGTCTAAGTTCAAGTTTTAAATTGTTTGCCATATCCCATTGCATCTTGTTACTCAAAGATTTCACTCTTGCTGTTACCTCCTTTCCTTCTGAATCACTGTTTTTGTTTCCTACTGAACACATTAAATTTAGCATAAACACAAAATAATTCTACAGTTTAATAAACACTCTCTTGCCCTATTATTTTAGACAGCTCCACTAAGTGATTGATTATCTCTTCCATCTTATAAGCAATCTCTACAAAAACTATTCTATTTACGGTTTTTAATTCTTCATTTCCTATTCTGTTGTTTATTCTCTTTAATGAGGTTTTCATTCTCTGCTGAGATCACTGTATTTAAGTACATGAATGGTTACTATCTTGACTCTAAATGCACCATTCTTATAAGCTCACCAATGATTGACTCTNGAGAAAGGCCCCAAGAACATGCATTGGGGAAAAGACAGCCTTTTCAGGAAATAGTGCTGGGAAAACTGGATATACATGTGTAGATGAATAAAACTAGACCTATATCTTTCAACATATACAAAAATCAACTCAAGATGGTTTAAAGACTTAATCTGAAACTATAACACTCCTAGAAGAAAACACTTCAGGATGTAAGACTGGGCAAAGACTTTATGAGGAAGATCCTAAATATGCAAACAACAAAAGAAAAAATAAGCAAATAAGATTATAACATTTACATGTATTAATCTTATTTGAACTCTCAGCAGCTTTAAAAAAAAAAAACTATCACTTCTAAATTATTGAAATACTTTAATGTATTGGCTAAAGTACCTCATTAAACTTGCAAAGCCTCAGTTTCTCCTTTGTAAGTGAAGATAATTATCTTGCAAGACTGTTACGATGGTTCAGTGAGGTATTATATATTAGACCAGTGGCTGACTTTTAAGTTGAAGTCAGTGAGGAGAAGCAGATGTAATAATAATTCTGCAAGTATTCTAAGCTTCTCTTGAGGTTGTATCTATTCTTTCTGAGGTGCAAGTTAGCAGAAAGCATTCCGATTTTATATACTATGTCAAGCACAAAACTGATCACAAACATAGCAAAATAGTTGAAACACAGCAAGAGTTCAGCAAATAATTGTTAAAGTAATTAATGAATTCCACTGTCGACTCAACTTATTTTTTTAAAAAAGAATCAAATTAATAAATTCAAACCCTTTTCTCTCAGTAGAACATGTAGAAAATTGTCCAGAGCCATAGAGCCCAGCTGCCTGCCTGTCCGGAGCCAAAGAGCCTGCCCAGCTATTGCCTTGAGGCCTCAGAGCCTTGTTTGCTGTTATCTTCTATCCCTCCCCCTCCTACGCACTATGGATGTAGGTAACTTTGCAACTTGCCATAGATAACGGGAATTTTCCATTTACCATAACAACCCGCCCTACGGTTTTCTCAGTAAACCATCTGCTGCTCACTTCCTTATCTGCTGATTCCCTCCTGCTGGCTATATAAGCTGTGACCTTCTGGCTAATAAACGAGACTTGATCAGAATACTGTCTTGTCTCCATTTCTCGCGTCTCTTGTCCCATCCAATTCCCACTTCCCCCTCCAGGTTCTGCGTTGAATATCCCATGGGTCGGGACAGAAAATTGCTTGTGTTGTCACCCTATGCAGCACGTAGCTGTATTTTTGTCAATATGTTCAAATGATTTTTCAGCCTTTACCTGATAAGTGATGTTGAAGACTCAAACTTCTTGAGACAGTGGAACCACAACTTAGTGCTGGAGGCAGTAATGAAGTCCTGGAATACTTTCTTAAGCCTCTGCACTCAAACTGTGTTAATTCGTAAGTCATGTTTTATTTCTTATTGTAAAACTTACATTAGAGCTTTAATTATAGGTAGATGATTAAAAATTGGTTGCTCCTATATAGATGCACTTTCCTAAGAGGAAAAATACTAAATCCATAGATGTCAAATTTCAATATATTCTTCCATAGATATCCTCTAGCACCGAATGCTCAATATACCCAAACTTATACATTTATAATGGTTTATATGCCCCATATATAGCACCAATTCTAATCCCTGTGTGTCTGTGTTATGTATGCTTGTAGTCTTCTGCAAACTTTCATTTCAGGCTCTATTATTTCTTATGAAAGGTAGGTTCCATGGGCTCAACCCATCACACACAAAAAAAATTATGCCTGCATTTCCTCCATCCATATCAATAGACTAAGTATTTTCATACCAAAACTGAAATAGAAATTAGTTTTATACTAGTCAGATCATTGTATGATAATTGTTTCTTATGAGGCTATAACCTTGGACAAGAGAATAGAAAACAACTTTATGTGTTTGAAATATATCTTATGTATTCTTTTTTCCATTGACCAATCTGCATGTTACTTTATCTCTGACTCAGCTCCTTATTCCTTTTTATAAACTTTTCTTTTATTTACTTGGCCTTAGATATAACACACTTCCTTGACTTTCCTTTTTACTTCCGAGGCGGCACTTTCTCAATTTTCTTTGCTAACTTCGACTTCTTCCTTGAACTTTAAACAGTGGAAATCCTCAGGGCTGAGTCATATTCTTTGTTACAACCACACCCACTCTCTAGGTAAGCTCATTTATCTACTTCATTTACTTTAAATACTAGTCATATAATAGTGACTGGTAAATTTTAATCTCCAGCTCTGACTCTCTACCTAAATTTCAGACCCTTTTTTCATCTCATTACTTGATATCTCCACTTGGATTTCTTATAGGAGTATCCAACTTATGCCTAAAAGTGTACCACTGATTCCCTGTTTCTTCAATTGCATCTCCTATAATAGGAATTCCTATCTCATTAAATTGTAACACCATTCATTGAATTGCTCTGGCCAAGATATTTGATTTCTTCTTTTACTAGTAGTGCTCTTCATCTCAATAAATAGTACCACCATTTACTCAGTAAATTCATCACCATGGAATTCTATCTTTTGTAGCACTCTAAATTAGTTTCCCTGGTTCCACTTTCATTTGCCCTCTGGAGTCCTAGTAATCATTGAAAGAGAGAGTTGCTGGGCCGGCCCGGTGGCGCACTGCAATAGTGCGCCACTTGGGAAGCACGGCAGCGCTCCCGCCGAGGGTTCGGATCCCACA
>NW_007737847.1:14678-17364 GCF_000696425.1 Galeopterus variegatus | reverse complement strand
CCCATATATAGCACCAATTCTAATCCCTGTGTGTCTGTGTTATGTATGCTTGTAGTCTTCTGCAAACTTTCATTTCAGGCTCTATTATTTCTTATGAAAGGTAGTGATGCACACTCCTTCTTGTTGTTGATTGGTAAAAGTTCACATGTTTGAACTATTCTGGTCCATGTGGCATAGTTTGATTAATACTGATGTGGTTCCCGCTTTCATTATGACTTCATTAGTTTCATTCCAAGAATTACCCCACAGTGACACCTTCCCTGAAAACCTAAAATAGCACTTTGTATATCCTTTTTCTCGATTTTATTCTTCTGGACAGCATTCCTCAAATCAACAACAAACCATCTACACCCACACAACTCACCGTTTATAGTATACAACTTTAGTAGTCTAATCTCTTCATAAATCTGACTTTACTATTGTAGAAAACCCTTGCTTAGGAAAACAAAAGTAAAAAAATAATTTTATAGCTTTTACTCACCCACTTCTTGAAAAACCTTTTTAAAGGAAAAATTGATATCAACTTAAAGTAGTTGATATCCTCTAGCACAAGCTCCATTGATATCCTCTAGCACCGATTGCTCAATATACCCAAACTTATACATTTATAATGATTTATATCTCCCATATATAGCACCAATTCTAATCCCTATGTGTCTGTGTTATGTATGCTTGGAGTCTTCTGCAAACTTTCATTTCAGGCTTTATTATTTCTTATAAATTCCCACTTTAAAATTGTTGTCTCAAAACCCTCTCCTTTTTGTGTCCATCAGTTCTAAAACATTATGTCATACACCATATCCGATCCTTAGCAAGCTCTCACACAGAAAAACTAACTTTAAACTAGATGTAGAGAAAAAACTAAAAAATGTCTAGTCTTTGTTCTCTTTCCTGAGATGCTAGTATAATTGAAAGTCTTACCCTCGGTAAGCAATAAACTAAACTTTGTCAACAGGTCTTTTTGTCAGTAGTGTTTATTTTGGGATGCAGAATTCAGTGATTTTTATATTTATTGATTCAATTTATACATTAAGTTCATATTAAAATTGATTTACATATTATTGAATTTATCCCAGATGTTGAATAACATATCATGTGTATTCAATTACATATTATATTATGTATCATATATTCTGTTATATATACATATATAATAAGCATAATGTATATTTTATATCTTTCTCTATTTTCTTTCTCCTTGGAATGTAAGCTTCCCAATGAAAAAATCCCCAACTCTTTGCTCATCACCGTATCAACAATATCCAGAACAGAGCCAAGCTTATAAAAAGTGATTAACAAATATTTGTTTAATAAATGAATGACTCTCCTTTATAATTTTGTAATTATTTCTGTTATCATGAAATCTTAAGAACCTTATATATTAAATATTAATACTTATCAAAATGAATAAACCATAATTAAATAGAAAGACATAATCTCTGACAGTGAAGTAATAACATGCTTTATTGAGGTAATCTACAAATATTTAAAACAATTGCTTTAAAATTTATCCTTTAGCCTTAAAATTTCTACTTACAACCACCTTCCAATTTTTACCTCCATTTTAGCATTAAAAAGTCAACCATTTTTTTCTGCTTATTTATTTCTTGTTTCTTATGGGATGTAGCTTATTAAGTACTACATTTTGATGCTTTTCTTTAAATTCATTTTTTATTGGATGCTAGTTTATTTGTAACACAAGGGGAAACACATGCGTTCCCTATGCTTGTACAGAAGAATTAAAGTATAAAAATGAATTCATTTTAAATTAAGAAATCATAGTGAAACACAATTAAAATTCATTTTAAAAATTAATATAATATAAAATGAAAGTTTCTATATTCTAGAAAAGTGTTAAGTATGAAAGATAATATGTTCTGTTCCTTTCCCCTTACTTAGGATATTTATAATTTCCTCATGAATCTTTCTCTGTTTAAAGAAATTGTACTGTAAAATAAATGATAATTATAAATTTTCTTTTATTATGCATTTCCCTGAAAGAATGCTATGTACTTAAAAAATTCATAAATATTCATGTTTTCTATGCTAAAACAAAAGTCATTTTATAACATCTTTATGAAATGTTAGGTTGTTAAGAGGCTATCTGAAAATATGACTAAGTTCAAAGCCAAAGGGAAGGTTGAAGTTATTGGTTGTGAATAGCAGAGCCAATAAAAGTACCACAAGGCTAGAAGAGGAATATTTTATTGTACACAAAACTAATTTTTCTAGAGACAGTCAGTGTGATAATGAATAATGTGGTCCTCAGGATTCTTTAGATTCTTTTCTCTTCTTTCTCAACCAAATACTTCTCAAGGATATTTTATTCATTCCAACAGCTTTAACTCCTGCTTACCTGCTCATTTCACTAAATTGTATGACCCCAATTAGTTCTCGTCTTCTGAGTTCCAGACATAAATATCCAACTGGATGGTTAAAAATTCCAGATGGAAATACCAATGAAAATTTAAATCATAGGTCTGGCTTGGTTTTATAGGCAAACCTGTACAGTCATACAGGGCCCTGCATTCACAAAGGTAGTTTTATTTTGCACTGGGTCTCACATATTATGCAGCCTTCCTGCTGTAGATCAGAGTCTGAATTCATCTTTCCAACTAGACTTTCCTCCTCCTACCAGTTGTCTCTAGTCCAACCCTTTCCTTTGCATTTCTTGCTCTCTAAGGGT
>NW_007737847.1:11547-13955 GCF_000696425.1 Galeopterus variegatus | reverse complement strand
CGCACTACCCAGTGCGCCACCGGGCCGGCCCCATGGTGTACATTATTATGGCTAAGTAAATACTATTTACAGATAAGCCACATTTGGCACATTGGGTATACTTATTTTCTTATACTACTTTTTATTTTTCCTTAAGTTAAATATCTGAGTTATATTAAAACACTTCCTTTGAGACATCCCTTCATGAGTCTTTGTCTTCCCACTTCAATTTGGATTTTCCCAAGAAGGATGAATAGAATATATTGAGATCTTGGTTAGTGGATATTGTATTTGTGGCTGGCGGGTACGGGGATCTGAACTCCTGATCTTGGTGTTACAACATTGCACTCTAACCAACTGAGCTAACCATCCAGTCCTGTCAGTGGATATTGTAAATTGGCATTATTCAGTGTCTATTCCTACCACTTTCCAATGTACCTGCCTTTATTTTATTTCAGCCTGGAAAGCTGGAAACTTTTCACAGACCCTCATGCAGAGAGGGTTCTGACTATAACTTATATTTAGCCAATCTGACTCACTTTTGTGAGATTTAGAGAGTAGAAGGGTTTACTTCAATTACTATTTCTGTTTCTACTGGCAAGCATGGTCATAGAAGACTTTTCACTTTCTATAGCATTAGGAGCAGATGTATTCTCGTTTAGTCATGAGTTTTATGGTTATAAGAGGCATGGCTGAAATTTTTTGTACTGGTGCACCAAATAATGGGCCCAGTGTAGGAGTAGATCCGGGTAAATTAATAGTACCATTGAGTAGCCAGTCTTCCAGTAGCAGAATCCAATGCTCAGTATCCATTATGGCACTAGCTAATGGTATCAGTCCAATATATTGGTCACTTCCAAAATGTTCCATTTCTTCACTGGAATGGATATTTATTCTGGATATGATTTGTTCTGCCTGCCAAGTTTTTGCTGGTAACATCATCCAAGGACTTATTGAACATTTATTTGTTGTCTCTGAATCCTAAAAAAAAATATTGTTATTTACCAAAGAACTCACTTTAAAATAAAAACTGGCAAGGCAGTATGTTGCCATCCTTGATATTCACTGGTATTTTATTTTGTCATCCAGAAACAACGGACCTAAGATATGTGGAATGGACCATTGAAGACTCACATGCAGTTAGCTGTAGTCAATTGTGAGACAGCACTAGGTTACAGTGTCATCCTAGATGGTTTGGTATATGCTCTGAAGCTGTAACTTAAATATGGTGCTTTATCTCGCAGCACCATAATATATGAATCAAAGAACAGAGGTTAAGAAGGGAAAAGGCACTTCTCTCTATGACACACTGGCAAAAGTTCTGCTTCCGGTTTCAGAGTTCTTAAAACCTCAGAAGAAATTCTTCCATTGGACAAGGTAACAATTGTTTCTTTGAATTAAAAGCTGAGCTTGCCACCTTTTCGATATGTACTCCCCATGTCCCTAAAAGAGAGAAGAAAGAGGAAGGAAACTATTGTCTTGGTGATTTATCCATATTATTGATAGGAAATAGAGTTTGAGGCTACACAAGGAGGAACACATTATATCTAAAACTTGATGAGCCTTTGGAGGATGTTTTAGTACTGATTAAATCTATTATTGCTGTTGTTTTGTAATTTAAAAATAATACACTGATGTTATTCCTTTATCCTCTAATACCATCAGCAATCAAAAGGCCCATTCAATTCAGGAACTCCAGTCTTCAGTTCTGAATATTTTTTTTCAATTAAAAATAATTCCCTCAATTTTTCCATATACCCTTTCACAAAAGTAAATCTAGTTTTGAAACAAGATGTGGATGGGGAATCCCATACTGCTCAGAGTATCTTGGAATCTGGCTTCTCACATAATCACATAATTTTTCATGCATACTTGTCCTAAGTTTACTACCACCTGCAGGAATACCTGGCTCCTGTAATTCTGGCATGCTGTAACTCCTATTTCTGGCATTCTGCAATATAATTTTATTGATTATGGTATTCTTGCTGTTACCTAAGTTACTATATCAGCTATCATTAATTAGTCTATATCTTTTTACATTGTGAAATATCACTTTTGCATTATGTGTGACTGTCTCATTTATTCAATCCATTTTATGTTTATAAAAATTCCATTAAGGTAATTTCATGGAATTTTAAAGAGATCCAAAGCTAGTATCTATGTTTATAATAGATGATGTTTATAATGTTTATAAATCATAATAATATGTCTTAATAAGTGTTTACTATTGAGCAAGAAAAATCTGACCAATGAATAGCAACTCATGGTAATTAAGCGCAAAGCACAGATTAACAGAATTCTCATAGATTCTTTGTTGCTTTAACAATAAAAAAAATTTTTTGTTGAAATATGATATATATTTATGATATATATGATATATTTATGTATATATACACAACAAATTAGCTTTACTGTTAAGTGTAGAACTA
>NW_007737847.1:9030-10094 GCF_000696425.1 Galeopterus variegatus | reverse complement strand
TGTATAAATTTCCATTTGCTTATTGGCCACTTGTATATTTACTCTTTTACAAATCGGTGGTGCAAATATTTGTTCATTTTCTAACTGAGTTATTCCTCTTTATCTTACTGATTTGTAGGTATTATTTATATATTTGATTTATGAGTGTATTATAAATATACTTATCTTCTGTGGGTTTTATCTACATTCTCATATATGTTATCTTTTGAGAAGCACAAATTCCATTAATATAGTTCAATTTAGAGTTTAATTCTTTTGCATATTTGCCAGTTTGATAATTGGAAAGATATATCCAACTTGTTTTGATGTGCATTTTTTTTCATTCTGAGTTTACACTTTTTTATGTGTTGAAGAGTCAATTTGTGTTAATTATATTTATTAATTTATCCTTTTTTAATTTTTATTATTTTCTAGAAACTTTGCATTATGGGCATTGGCTATTTTCTATGGTAGTAATTATAACTATTTTCTTCCAATTTAGATTATTTACTTTTTTAGAGTGTGCAATCTGGCTTTTTTCTCATGAACATGCTTCCATTTTAATTTTCATTTTAATTTATTAACATTTTTTATGCCTCTAGATTTTGACCCAATAAATCTTCCTCCTTTCCAAAGTAATTAAGAATCATCACCTTTGTTCTACTATATATATATTTTTTAAATTTAACTGTGTTAAAATACGTATAACATAAAATTTACTTAACCATTTTTTAGTGTTCAGTTCAGGGGTATTAAGTACATTTGTACTGATGTGAAACCATCACTAACATTCCTCTCCAAAATGCTTTTCAGCTTGCAAAATGAAAACTCTATGCACATTGAACAGTAACTCCCTATTCTCCCACTCCCTGACCCCTGGCAACCAACACCCTACTTTTTGTCTTTATGATTTTGAGAGCTGTAAGTAAATCATTTTGTGATTGCTTTATTCTTCTCTCAGAATTTCCTTCCTTTTTAAGGCTGAATAATATTCCATTGTACATACCACATTTTGATTATCTATTCATCTACCATTAAACACGTGGGTTGCTTTCAGGTCATAGCTACTGTGAATAATGCTGTTA
>NW_007737847.1:6143-7456 GCF_000696425.1 Galeopterus variegatus | reverse complement strand
TTTTCATATTCTTATTGGCTGTTTTTATTTATTTATTGGAGAAATGTCTACCAAGTCCTTTGCCCATTTCTGAATCAGGTTGGGTTTTTTTGTTATTATTTTAGAAGTTCTCTATCTATTCTGATATTAACCAATTATCAGATACCAGAGTTACAAATATTTTCTCTTATTCTGTGGATTGCCTTTTTACTTTGTTGATAGTGTTTTAATGCATTTTTTTTTTAAAAGCCCAAATTGTCTATCTTTTCTTTTGTCGCCTGTGTCTTTGGTGTCATACTTTCTAATATATTTTTCTTTTCTTTTTTTTTTTCCCCAATATTAGTGTCATTGATTCTACTGGAAATTTTTCTAGTGTTCTTCATGAGGCAGAAATCCAAATTAATTTTCTAAGATTACTAACTGCCTACTCCAACATCATTTATTAAATAGCTTATTAGTCATCCCCAAATCTAAGAAACATTTTTCTTACACTTACATGTTGTTTTTCATGTCATTTAACACCTGCAGTTGTCTGTTATGCTTTTTTTTCTTCTAGATTATAAGTTCCTAGAGAAATAGAAATTTATTTTATGTAATCCATTCTATGTATTTATCTAAACAATACCTAGTACATAAAAATCTTTCAATAATTATTAGCTAAATGAATAAAAGCTTTTATATTTATTTATAGAGGATAGAAAGTAATCTTTTCTTGACATGTCTTTCCTTTTTTTATTGAAACATAGTTGATTATGCATATTTGTGAGATAAAGAGTTGAATATCAATACCTCTGTACAATGTGTGATGGTCAAATCAAGGTAATTAGCATATTCCTCATTACAAAATATAATCATTCTTTGTGTCCATTAACCAAGTTCTTGCTAGCCCCCCAGTCACAGTTAATCTCACAAATCATCTTTCTTTTCAGAATCCCACTTTTCTAATCTAAAGTTACACAAAACTGATGTCATGTAAACTGTATTTTTCAGTGTAAGAATTACCTCATAATACATTAAATGATTTGGTAAGTTAATTGCATGAAACAAAACTTCATCTGTAGAAGGTCCTCTCACAAAATTAAAATTAAATGTTATAATTCAGTAATGAAGGGAGTTCCTGGAATGATAGGATGTGTATCAGCCAGAGGTAAATAGAACTCTTTTGCCAAACAGGAACCCTGAGTGTCTTTTAATGAAATTGTGAGTTTATTCTCCTACTGAGATTTATGAGTTTAAAAGCTGATGTATGCTGGAGAAGATGGCGGAATAGATGGTCCCCAGTGTCACTCTATCCCACAAATCAACCAATTTACAACTATAGAAAAGCAACAACA
>NW_007737847.1:0-2984 GCF_000696425.1 Galeopterus variegatus | reverse complement strand
TTTTTTCATCAAGCATTTTAACCACCACCACCACCAATAACAAATTGTAATAAATCCTTGTGCTACTGATAACCATTACATATCTGACTTAAACTCTGAAACTGTATGGAAATTTTTCTTACAGTTACTCAGGAAATCACAAAAAGGCAGGAGCTAGTTGGAAGACACCACTTTCTGGTAAGAGCAAGATTTTTTTAATCTAATAGCCCTCTTCTTTACTTTGCTGGTTCAAACACAGACTCCAAATCAAAGCTTTGCCATTAATTTCAAAGGTTTTAATAAGAAAATGCTAGCAAGTTTGACAATCTATGTTTCATATTGTTTGCATGACCTTGCAGTCACAGGAAGACTTCCACAGTATTTTGATATAGGAGAAAAGAAATGATGGAACAAGTGATGCCACCAGCATTGTGGTGCAGGGGGTACCAGACTTCATCCTTTCACCAAAACAAAACAAACCAACCACAGAAATATAGACAACTTTCCACAAACCAAAATAGCAATGGGAGGACTCAAGGGCCCATTGAAATCACATCAAGTATTTCTTTTGTCCACAGTGGTATAAGATCAGTAACAGAAAGAATTGTGGAAAATTCATGAATACATGGAAATAAAACAGCATGCTCCTGAAAAACCAGCAAGTCAAAGAAGGAATTAGAAAGAAAATTTTAAAAAATCTTAAGATAAACAAAAATGTACACATGACATACCAAAACTTATAAAATTCAACAAAAGCCCTTCAAAGAGAGAAGTTTATAGCAACAAATGCCTATATCAATAAAAGAGAAAGATGTCAATAAACAACTTTTGTTACATCTCAAGAAACTAGAAAAACAAGAACAAACTAACCCAAAGGTTGGTAGAAGGAAGGAAATATTAAAGTTCAGAGCAGAAATAATAAAATAGAGACTAGAAAATTAATAGGGAAAATTAACAAAACTAAAAGTTGGTTTTTGGAAAAAATAAAATTGATAAATCTTTAAACAAAGAAGGAAGGAAGGAAGGAAGGAGAAAGAGAAAGAAAGAAAGAAAGAAAGAAAGAAAGAAAGAAAGAAAGAAAGAAAGAAAAAGAAAGACTAAAGTAAATAAAATAAAAAATGAAAAAGGAGACATTACTACTGATACCACAGAAGTACAAAGGATCATAAGGGACTCCTGTGTATAATTCAATGCCAACAAATTGGATAATCCATAAGAAAAGGATTAATTCCTAGACACATACAATCTCCCAAGATTGAATCATGAAAAATTAGAAAATCAGATCAGACCAATAACAAGAAAGGAGATTGTCTCAGTAATAAAGTCTTCCAACAAAAAGAAGCCTAGGATCTGATGGCTTCACTGATGAATTCTACCAAACATTTAAAGAGGAAATAATGCCAGCTCTTCTCAAGTGCTTCCAAAAAATTGAAGATGAGGGAATACTTCCAAATTCTTTTTTTTTATTTATTTATTTTTTTTTGTCTTTTTTGTGACTGGTAAGGGAATCGCAACCCTTGGCATGGTGTCACACGCATTGCGCTCAGCCAGCGAGCGCACTGGCCGTTCCTATATAGGATCCGAACCCGTGGCGGGAGCACCACTGCACTCCCAGCGCCACACTCTCCCGAGTGCGCCATGGAGCCGCCCCCCCCAAATTCATTTTTTGAAGCCAGTGTTACATTGGTACCAAAGCCAGACAGGATATATAAGATAAGAAATTGTAGACCAATATCCCTGATGAACATAGATGAAAAAATTCTCAACAAAATACTAGCAAACTGAATTCAATAGTGCATTTAAATGATTATTCATCATGATCAAGTTGAATGAAAACATACGTTAAAATAATGCAAATCTATAAATGTGATACACTCATTGACAGAATAAGAACCATATTATCATTTCAATAGATGCAAAAAAAAGCATTTGACAAAATTCAACATCTTTTATTATAAAAACTCAACAAATTAGGTTTAGAAACAATGTACCTCAACAAAATAAAGGCCACAAGTGACAAATTCACAGCTACCATCATATTCAACCTTGAAAAGTTGTAGATAATAACGTCTCCCTCCTGCCACTTTTATTCAGTATAGTACTGAAAGTTCTAGCCAAGACAATTGGGCAAGAAAAATAAATAAAAGGCATCCAAATTCGAAGGGAAGAAGTTAAATTGTCTCTGTTTGCAGATGACATGATCATTTACATAGCAAACTCTAAAGACTTTAACAATAACTGTTGGAACTAATAAACGATTTAAGTAAAGTTGCAGGATACAAAATCAACATAAAACAATAATAGTATTTTTACACACTGACAACAAACTCTCCAATAAAGAAATTGTTTTCCTACTGATTACAAGACCAGCCTTGATTCACTATGGAAGAAGAATTGTAAAGGGCATGATTACCAGGAGGCAAGAATTACTGAGGCAAACATAGAGCTTGATTACAGTAATAGCAATATCTATTTGATGGGGTTAAAAAGAAAAAAAAAATAGATTTAAATTTCCCAAAAAGTTCAAGCTGCAGTCAAACAACTTTTCTTCCATAGAAAAAAAAATAAAACACATATTTCCTAAAAATAACGATTAAGGTCCTAATAAGTAACTTACATTATAGAGAGACTGATAAAGATATTGATTACATTTAAACATTTTCTAAATGTATATACATATTAAAATTTGAAGGCTAACTACTAATTTCAGAAAAAAGTGTATAATTTCCAAAATGAATAAATTATTTTTTAAAAACTGGGCCAATGTAAGAGAAGCAAGACAGAGAACAAAATATAAACAGGATTATACCAACCAAAAAATATAAAATTAGATGATAGAAATAAAGTCAAATATGTAAATATTAACAAAAATGATAAGAACCTTAATTTTATAGTTTTATGACACATTATCAGACTGGATTAAAGTTTTAAATTCCAGTTATATCTTGTTTATAAGATACGTATTTAAACATAAAGATACAGAAAGTAGATCATAACATGAAGAA
>NW_007737846.1:79567-80170 GCF_000696425.1 Galeopterus variegatus | reverse complement strand
AGAAGAATGAAGGATTAATAATAAAAAGAACTAAAACAGATTTTTCATCATAAATAATGGAGGCCAGAAGTCAATGGAATGATACCTTTAGAGTGAGTGATGAAAGAAAAAACTATCCATTTCAGAAGTGTGTCACCAGCAGAAATGAAAAAATGAAACCTCATCTGCTCTAAAGGAGCATCAGTAGATAATGGCAAAAAGATTTTACAAATCATGAAGCAGCAGAATAAGCATATTACTTGGAGATATAGAGATAAAAATGTAATCAAGTTATAAGTTTTATAAGTGGTTGCCTGTAGGAAATGGAAAATGGAGGAAGGCATGTGGTACTTCTGGTTTTAATACTAGTCTTCAGAACAATTCTTTAAACCGTATAGGTGTGTAACTTTAATATCAGAAAGATGAATGAAATAGCACATGCTTATTATACCATTATTGAAATTATAAATAAATAACAGAACCTTGAAAAAGAAAAGAATACAAAAAATTATGACAAATATGGTCATATTTAAAATAACAAAAGCTGGAAAATTTTGCCTACGGGAAATGTTCATTATAAGAAATGCTAAAGAGAAACCGTTTAGAAGAAGAAAGAGTACAAAA
>NW_007737846.1:44812-79207 GCF_000696425.1 Galeopterus variegatus | reverse complement strand
CTCAAGAGCCCTAGCAATTCCAAATGTGTATGAACCTAATAAAAGACTGTAAAAATACATTTTGGAAAAAATACTGAATAAAGAGAGGAACAGATAAATTTACAATCCTAGTGGCAGATTATAACACATCTGTTGATTAAGTAAACAAAATCAGTACACATATACAAGATTTAAACCATACTATCAAATGACTTATCCTAAATGAAATTTTAGAACTCTACACCCAACAAGTATAGAATGCATATTCTTTTCAAGTGCAAATGGAACATTCACCAAAAGAAACAAACTGGGCCCTAAAATGTCTCAATAAATTTCAAAAGCTGGCAATCAGAGTATGTTTTCTAATAACCCAATAATAATTAGAAATCAATAATGATACTATCTATAAAATAGTCAAACATTTAAAATTAATAAACACACTTCAACATTTGTTATGAACTAAGAAAAAATTTATACAAGGGAAAGGAGACAATGTTTTTCATTGAATAAAGATTAAAACACAACATATAAAAAATTGATGAATAAAGTTTAAGTACTGTTTACAGAAAGAATTATAATACTTAATGGGTATATTATAAGAGATCTTTTACATAAAAAATTCTAAGCTTTCACCTTAAGAAGCTAGAGAAAGAAGCACATTAAGTCCAAAGTAAATAAAAGAAAAGACAAAAAATGAACATAAGCTTAGAAATCAATAAAAATAGAAAGCATACAAAATAGATAAAAAGATCAAAAAAAGTAAAAAATAATTGAAAATATTAATACAATTGTCATGTCACTTGCAAAACTAATCAAATAATAAAGAAAGAAAGCACAAATAGCAATACCAAAACTGAAATGAGGACATTACTAAAGATTTCACAGATATTAAAAGAAAAGAAAGTATTAGGAAATACTTTATAGCAATATACATAAACTCAAGAAGAAATGGAAAAGTTCCTTGTTAAAGAAGTGGTATTTTTACTAAAGAAATTATTAATAAAGAAATTATTTCAAAATAGTTGGCATGACCAGTCAATTCTATCAAATATCAAAAGACGAAACAACATCAATCTTAATCAAATTCTTTCAGAAAATGAAGGAGAAAGAAGAAACACTTCTTGATTCATTTTCTGAGCCATGATCATGTTATTATTATAACTGAATAGAAAATTGTTAAACAAAACAATGACAAGACCGATATCCCACATTAGCACAGACACAAAAATCTTTACATAATATTAGCAAATTTAGGCCATCAATATATAAAAGGATAATACAAATGTATGTACAAGTGGATAGGAAAAATGACAACATAAAAAATGAATCAATGTATGAGTATAAATCATCACATTACAGAACAAAGGTTAAAATTATGTGATTAATTAATAAATACAGGAAAACTATTTGACATAATTCGGCAGCATTTACTACAATGATCTTCTAGCAAACTAAGAACTGGTAGTATCTTCTATTTCAGAAAAGCCACCTATGAAAAAAATTATAGATATCATCATACTTAATGTTGAAACATTATATGCTTTCCCCTTAAGATCAGAAACAGGGCAAAGATAGAGTCCAAAAATAAAAAATCACACATACACAGTCAACTGATTTTTGACAAAAGAGCCAGTATAATTCACTGAGAAAAGGAAGACTTTTCAACGAATGCTGCTGTAACAATTGCATATCCATATGGAATAAAATGAACTTTGTACTTTATTTCATTTGATGGACAAAATTTAATTTGAGATGGATAGTAGACTTACATGAATCATAACTCATTTCATAATGCTTCTAAAAAAAAATAGTGTTATCTTCACAACTGTAGGTTAAAAAAATTTCTTATAAAGGATAAAAAAGCACTATCCTTAATAGAAGAAAAATGTTAAACTTAAATTAATCAAAATTAAATATATCTATCCTTAAAAAAGGCACAATCAAAACAATGAGTAGGCAACCCACAGATTGAGAGAAAATATTCTATTCATATATATATATATATATATATATATGACAAAGGCCTTGAATCCAGAATACATAAAAACTTCTATAAATCAATAATAAAATAGCAAGCAACTTAACTAGAACAGGAAAAAGATTTGACTAGACACCTCCCAAATAAATATATAAAAATGACAATAAAATCCATGAAAAGGTGCTCAACATCTTTATTCATTAGACATGCCATTTCATAAGCTCACACCCACACAAATGGTTAAAATAAAGAAATATAAATATAAAAACATCATTCTAGAAAAACACCTTTGCGCAGACACAGAACTACTACTTAAGATTCAAATTACATACAAGACTTCTAGATTTCAAGAATCTAGATTAAATAATTTTAATACCTCCATATATATTAATATTGATTTCTGAACGCATATCCCTTTTGAGTCATTCTGTCATACCCTTTGATTAATCAATTCATAAGTTTTATCCTGGTATACGAAAGTGGGCAAAATGCAAAAGACAAAATTCTTTCCAGCTACAATTTGCTTATTTTCATTAGTGAGTAGCTACTGTACAACTCAGTATTGTCTCAAACACAGACCATTTTCTTTACATTCTGTCTTTGGTAATTCTCTCATACTCCCTGAGTTTAGAAACTTCACTAAACCATGTCCATTTTTGAAGGGTTGGGTACCAGACTGAAAAGCCCATACAAATCGTAGAACAGCCGATTTCCTTTTGATGCCCCTTTGATTCTAAGGCATGTTTGTATTCCTATTCTACAAAGCCAATCTGAAGATCTCTATACAAAGTTTTCTGTAAACAGGAGCAACTCCTGAGGCCTTTTTGTTGGTGCTTTATAAATCAATGTAGTGCTGTTGAGTCAAGACAACCCCTGATTATAACTATTTTATGAACTTGTAAATTGTGAAAGGAGGGTTTGGAATCCCTTTTCACTGCTCTGAAATCATATGTGGGCTAAATGTATATAGCACTTAAATTCTAAGATATGACCAAAGCTTTCAGTGAATCTCTCAGTATTTTAATTAGATTGCTTAATAATTTTTAGAATAGATATATTTTCAGATCTACTTATCATTATATTGCAAATTTTACTTTTCAGAAATAACATCATTTGCATTCCATTTTAGTAAAATTTTATAAAATTAAATTAGATACTGTCACTTAAGGTGGTGTGGGGGTTATTGAGAGTTGCATTTGTTTACTTACTTTTATCATAAAACTTCAAAAGAATTTATTCTCTTAAAATCCAATAATCTCCCAATAACACTCCAACCAAATTATTTATCCACTCTATTAAGTGAGTAAATAAAGACTACAAATGAAGAAAAGAACTGAGTGGGCCTAGGCAGACTAGAGAAAATTGCAATAAATTCACAAAGGATCTGTGGAGAGTAAAGAATGTTTTTCTAAGGTGTATCACAGGTGTGAACTGATCCAGTTCCTTTGATTGATTCTTGGAAAATAAATGAAAGACAGCAAGTATGTGGAGCAAACCACACGGCAGAACCATGCCTATGCTTTCTGCGAATCCGAATGAAAAATAACAAAAAGGATGCCCAAAACATCCCCCCCCCGCCAAAAAAAAAGAAAGAAGAAAGAAACAATCTAAATTTTAGATTTTAAAAGAATGACAGGTACTATAAAAGCACAATCCAAGTCACAGAATGAAAGTAATAATGATGTTGATCAAAGTAGTATTTTTGGTTTTTAAAATTTTTGGTTTCCCTGACTTGTCCTATGTTTTTAAAATTTCTGGTTTCCCTGACTTGTCCTATGGGCTGACATGCCCACATTGAATTATTCTAAGCTGTTGCCCAACATGAACACACACATTCAGAAACACACACATAGAATCTGCTCTGAATAGGCCACTGTCTTCACTCTCTCCGTCACATGCAGTGCTCCTTTAGGTCTGTTTTTCTTTTCTGAGATGCCCTCCATTGCATCCTTTAATTATCCAAATATTATAATTCTTTAGGGACTTCACTAAAGTCCTAATTCTCTATAAAACTCTCTAACTACTTTAAGAATCTTTCATTTGTATTTTCTAAAGTTTGTTGTCAGCCTTCTTGAAATCTAATATCAGGAAGAGGTGATTCAGAAGGTGAAATTGGGTGAGTAGTCACAGGAGCATTGGTGAAACCAGGTCTGGGAGTCAGAAAACCAAACAGGATTAAAAACAAGTGAGTGTCCAACTAGCAACAGGAGCTCTTGAAAAAACCCACAAAAGACTCCCATGAAGTGCAGTTGTATTGCTTGTTGGTCCTTCTTGCTGTTGTTTTTGACTTTTATGTTCAGGTGCTTTAGCTCCCCAGAATATTCTTAAGACACTGAAGAACTCATGGTATATTCCAGTATTCACCAATGGCTTTTTTTCACTGAACATTCTAAAAAATCATTGCACAGGGACAATAAAAAAATTGTGAAATGTCCTAGATAATAATTAGATGCTTAAAATATTATATCTGTATAAGACCCTAGAGATGATATAGTGAAAAACTTTTCAACTTGTGTTTCTTTTGTCTTGGGACCTTTTGGAAGTCTGGTAAACCAATTACAAAGGACACCAGAAATGTTACAAAGGAAACAAGAAATGTTGAAATACAATTATCAGAATAACTTTTAAAAGACTAATTTGTGATATAGTAATTTATGTCCTTATGTATTAACATATTATGTAATAAGAGTGAAATAATATTATCTCAATAATATTTTTGTATATCTGTAATATCTGTAATGTCACATGAACATACCTGTGCCTGTGATTTTTCATGGTGTCACATTTGGAGTTACTGCTAATACTTCTATGATTGGATGTCCACACTCATAATGGAAACAAATGCTAAATTGCTATTAGAAGTTAGTAAATGTTAAAAAATTTTTCCCACTCAGATTCATGAACCCTATGAATTCTGCCCACAGATCTCACCCTGGGTATCAGTGGATCCAATATTTATTTATTTGTTTGTTTGTTTGTTTGTTTGTTTATTCCTTCCTTCCTTCCTTCATTTATTTATTGGATTATCTTTTAAATATATATTTTACTTTAACTTCTCAAAGTACATTGTAGTTGATCTTTGTGTCCCTTTACGCATTCCTCACTTCCCACTCCCTCTCTTCCCTCCCCCCAAACTACATCATATCTGTTCACTTGTCATAACAAGTTCAAGGAAAATTGTGATTGTTGTGTCTTCTCCCCCCCCCACCCATTTATTTGTTTGTATATTTATGTATTTTTAGCTCCCACACTAAGTGAGAACATGTGGCATTTCTCTTTCTGTGCCTGCCTTATTTCACATAATATAATTTTCTCTAAGTCCATCCATGTTGTAGCAAATGATAGCATTTCATTCTTTTTTATACCAGAGTAGTATTCCATTTTGTAGATATACCACTGTTTCCTTCTCCACTCATCTGAGGATGGACATTTGAGCTGGTTTCAACTCTTGGCTTTGTAAATAAGGCTACAATAAACATGGGAGTACAGGTATTCCTTCATCATGATGATTTCCATTCCTCTGCATATATTCCGAGCAGTGGAATAGCTGGGTCATATGGTAGATCTATCTGCAATTGTTTGAGGAGCCTCCATACCATTTTCCATTAAGGCTTCACCATTTCACAGTCCCACCAGAAGGGTATGAGAATTCCTTTTTCTTTGCAACCTCACCAGTATTAACCATTTTCAGTTTTTTGGATATTAGCCATCCTAACTGGAGTGAGATGGTATCTCAAAGTGGCTTTGATTTTCATTTACCAAATGCTAAGTGATGTTGAGCATTTTTTTTCCTGTTTCTGTTGGTTATTTGTGTATCTTCCTTTGAGAAATGCCTTTTCAGCTCCTTTGCCCATTTTTTAATTGAGTTATTCCTTTTTTTGCTGTAAAGTTGTTTGAGTTCCTTGTATATTCTGGATATTAATCCTTTGTCAGATGTATATTTTGTAAATATTTTCTCCCACTCTGTTGGTTGTCTTTCACTGTTGATTGTTTCTTTTGCTGTGTAGAAGCTTTTTAGTTTGATATATTCCCATTCATTTATTTTTCCTATGGTCACCTGTGCTTTTAGGGTCAAATTAATGAGTCTATACCTACTCCTACTTCATAGAGTGGTTCCCCTATATTTTCTTTAAGGAGTTTTATTGTTTCAGGATGTATATTTAATTCTTTAATCCATTTTGAGTTGATTTTAGTATATGGTGAGAGGTACAGGTCTAGTTTCATTCTCCTACATACGAATATCCAGTTTTCCCTCACCATTTTTTGAAGAGACAGTCTCTTCCCCAGTGTGTAGACTTGGTGCACTTCTAAAAGATCAGATGGCTGTAGGTGTATGGATTGATTTCTGGGTTCTTTATTCTAATCCATTGATCTGTGTTTCTGTTTTTATACCACTATCATACTGCTTTTGTTATTATACCTTTGTAGTATAGTTTAAAGTCAGGTAGTGTTATACATCCAGCTTTTTTTTTTGCTCAGGATCACTTTGGCAATTCATGGTCTTTTGTCATTCCCTATAAATGTCTGGATAGTTTTTTTTTTTTTTTTCATTTCTGCGAAAAAATCATTGGAATTTTGATGGGGATTGCATTGAATCTGTAGATCACTTTGGGTAATATGGGCATTTTCACAATATTAATTCTTCCAGCCCGAGAGCATGGGATATCATTCCATCTGCTTGTGTCCTCTTTAATTTCTCCCAACAGTGGTTTGTAGTTCTCTTCATAGAGATTTTCCACAGTCTTGGTTAACTTTATTCCTAAGTATTTTATTTTTTGGTGGCTATTGTAAATGAGCTAGCTTTCTTGATTTCTTTTTCTGCATGCTCAATGTTGGAGTATAGAAATGGTACTGATTTTTGTGTGTTGATTTTTTATCCTGCAACTTTGCTGAACTCAGTTATCAACACTAAGAGTTTTTTGTAGAGGCTTTAAGCTGTTCAATATATAGGATCATATCATCCACCAAAAGGGACAGTTTGGCTTCATCTTTTCCAATTTGGATAACCTTTATTTCCTTCTCTTCTCTGATTGCTCTGGCTAGTACTTCCAGCACTACGTTGAATAGGAGTGTTGAGAGTGGACATCCTTGTCTAGTTCCTGTTCTTAAGGGAAAAGCTTTCAGCTTTTTCCCAGTCAGGATGATATTGGCAGTGAGCTTATCATATATGGCTTTAATTGTGTTGAGACACTTTCCATCTATACCGAGCTTGTAGAGAGTCTTTTTATGAACACATGTTGAATTTTGTCAGATGCTTTTTCAGCATCTAGAGAGATGATCACATGGTTTTTCTCTTTGCTTTTATTGATGTGGTGCATCCCATTTATTGATTTGCATATGTTGAACCAACCTTGCATCCCTGGGATGAACCCCACTTGATCATGATGTATAATTTTGTGTATGTGCTGCTGTATTCTGTTAGCTAATATTTTATTAAGGTTTATTGCATCTAAATTCATCAAGCATATTGGCCTGCAGTTTTCTTTTTTTGTTGTATCTTTGTCTGGTTTTGGTATCAGTGTGATGTTTGCCTCATAGAATGAGTTTGGGAGAATGGTCTGTGTTTCGATCTTTTGAAATAGTATTTAGAGAATTGGTATCAATTCCTCTTTCAAGATTCGATAGAACTCTGCAGTTAATCCATCCAGTCCTGCACTATTCTTTGTTGGGAGACTTCTGACAACAGCTTCAATCTCTTTAATTGTTATTGGTTTGTTCAGATTTTCTATATTTTCCTGGCTCAGTTTTGGTAGTTTGATTGTGTCCAGTAATTCATCCATTTCCTCCAGATTTTCAAATTTGTTGGCATATGGTTGTTTATAGTAGTCTCTAATGATTCCTTGTATTTCAGACATATCAGTTATAATAACATCTTTTTCATTTCTCATTTTTGTTATTTGTGTTTTCTGTTTTCTTGTCTTAGCCTTGCTAAAGTTTTGTCAACTTTATCTTTTTAAAAAGCCAACTTTTTGTTTCATTGACCTTTTGTATCATTTTTCAAGTTTCTATTTCATTTAGTTCTGCTCTGATTTTAATTATTTCTTTCCATCTACTAACTTTGGTTTGGATTGTTCTTGTTTTTCTAGTTCTTTAAGGTGAAGTGTTAGGTTGTTCACTTGCCATCTTGCCATTCTTCTGAAGTAACATTTAATGCGATAAATTTCCCCCTTACTACTGCTTTTGCAGTATCCCACAGGTTTTGATATGACTCGTCATTATTTTCATTAGTTTCAAGAAACTTTTTGATTTCCTGTTTAATTTCTTCTTGGACCCATATGTTATTAAGTAAAATACTGTTTAATTTCCATGTGTTTGTATAGTTTCCAGAGTTTCATTTGTTATTGATTTCTAATTTTAATCCACTGTGATCTGAAAAAATACACGGAATAATTCCAATTTTCTGAATTTTTCGAGACTTGATTTGTGACTTAGCTTGTGGTCTATTCTGGAGAATGTTCCATGAGCTGGTGAGAATGAATATTCTGAGGTTGTTGGATGGAATGTTCTGTAGATACCTGCCAAGTCCAATTGGTCCAAAGTGTTGTTTAGATATTGTGTTTCTCTATTGACTTTTTGCCTAGATGATCTGTCCAATGTTGAGAGGTGGGTCTTAAGGTCCCCTGCTATTATGGTATTAGTGTCAATCTCATTCTTTAGGTCTAATAGTGTTTGCTTTATATATCAGGCTGCTCCAATGTTGCATGCATATATATTTATGATTGCTATGCCTTTTTGATGGATAGATCCTTTTATCATTATATAGTGGCCATTATGTCTCTTTATGGTTTTTGCTTTAAAGTCTATTTTATCTGATATAAGAATAGCTACTCCAGCTCATTTTTCATGTTTATTTGCATGATATACCTTTTTCCATCCTTTCACTCTTAGTCTTTGTGTATCTTTACAAGTGTGGTGAGTCTTTTGAAGGCAGCCTATTGTTGGTTCCATCTTATTAATCTGGTCAGTCTGTGTCTTTTGAGTGGGGAATTTAATCTGTTTACATTTAGCGTTATTAGTGAAAGGTATTGATTTACTCCTAGCATTTTCTTGATTTTTGTTCAGATATCTCAAGTATCTTTTGTTCCTGTCTTTCTGATTTTCTGTTTGTCTTCTGTGTTGGTTTCTTGGGGTGGTAAATTTACTATTTTTATCTCTTTGTCGTTAGCCTTTTTGTTTTACTCATGGGTTTTGTTCTTTCTTGAGTATTCATGGCAGTGATGGTTGGTTTTCAGGTATCCAACTCAGTACTTCCTGAGAATTTCTTGTAAGGCTGATTGTGTGGTAGTGACTCCCACAGTTTTTGTTTGTCTGAGAAATATACTATTTGCCCTTCATTTCAGAAGGATAGCCTTGCTGGGTAAAGTATTCTTGGCTGGCATTTTTGTACTTTAGAGTTTTGAATATATAGTCTCATTCTTTTCTGACTTTTAGGGTTTCTGATGAAAAGTCTGATGTTAGTCTGATTGGGACTCACTTATAGTTGACTTGCCTCTTCTCTCTTGCAGCTTTTAAGATTTTGTCTTTGTCTTTGATTTTTGCCAATTTGACTATATCTTGTCTTGAAGAGGACTTTTTTGGGTTGAATATGTCTGGGGATCATTGGGCCTCATGAATTTGAAAATAAGTGACTTTCCCTATACCTGAGAAGTTTTCTGCTGTTATTGCATTGAATATGTTTTCAATGTCATTTCCTTTTTCCTCCCTTCCTGGAATACCCGTGATTCGGATATTTGAGTCCTTAAGGTTGTCTTAGATTTTTTTCAATTTTTTAAATTCTTTTTTCTGGTCTGCCTGTATAGATTCAAACAGCCCATCTTCAGAGTCAGAAATTCTCTCTTCTGCTTATTCTACTCTGCTGGCTAGACTCTGTTGTGTTTTTTATTTATTTAATGAATCCTTCTGCTCCACAAACTCTGCTACATTCTTTTACAAGGCATTGATTTCTTTGTACATTTCTTCTTTCAGATCCTGTATATTTTTTCTTATTCCATTATGTTGTCAAACTGAGTTTTCTTGTATCTCATTTGGTTTCCTTAGAATTGTTTCTTGAAATTCCTTGTCAGTCATTTTAAGTACTTCTTGTTGTTTAGGATCTAGAGATTGAGAGTTATTATTTTCCTTTGGTCATATCGTATTTTCCTGATTTTTCGTATTTCTGTTATCTTTCCTTTGGTCTTTAGTCATTGTGACAGGGGGTATCACAGTCTACTCATTTCACCCTGATTTCTGGCCTGGATCCTGAAGGACAGCCAATTCTGGGCAGAGGGGACTGTACTTGGCTGGGGACCATGTGGTGCCTGCCTGTTCCAGCACAGCTGTCTCAGGGTGTGTGGGCCCGGCAGCTCTCTGGCCTCTCTGGGCAGCAAGAACTGGCCCAGGCTTGGGATCTCACAGCACCTGCCTGTTCCGGTGTGGCTAACTTGGGGTATGTGGGCCCAGTGGCTGTCAGGCCTCTCTGGTCCCCAAGGACTGGCCTGGACTGGGGGTCCTGCAGCATCTGCCTGTTCCAGTGTGTCTGTTTCAGGCTGTTGGATCAAATATTTAGAACCCCAATCTAGCAAAACTTTTCCTTTTATATGTGAGGACATGATGGAGAGGATACAGCAGTTTGCCCAATATCATAAAACTTAGTAGAAATACTGGAATTAAGAGAAACTGCATCTTCTCCCACCAAGGCCAGGGCCTAATGCCACATATGGCTAATGCATGTGCTTTCATTTTAAGATGGTCACAAATGCTAGTGTATAAATTGGAGGCTTATCTTCATAAATCCTCAGAAAACATTTTGTAAATGGGGGATTTATTACATTGTGCCCTCCTCTGTCTTGTAAATTACTGCCTTACACTGGAATGATCTATATATCAATCTTTTTCCACCAAGAGCTACTGAACTTCTGTGGAAAAGTCACTATGATAAATATATCTTATGACCCCTGGAACCCTGTATTGGGCTTAATGGGCTTGTTTGAACTGAGATTTATTTACTAATTTATTATTAATTTATTAACCCACTGTCTGTCAGAGTTTGCTTTTGTTTCTTGAGGCGTACACTCATTTCCTCACTGGACTGAAATTTCCTAGTGACAAGGCAACCCTTACATTCTTCTATATCTCCACGGTGCTTAGCACAATGTCATATACACTTAATGAAGATTTCTACAGAGGAAATAAAGTATTTTTGAGAAGGGAAGATAATTTAAGGTCTATATTTTAAAATGAGTTTCTCGAACTACTGTAGAAAATAAATTAGTATAAAATTTTATTCTTAATGGACATCATGCATTTATGTTTAAACCATTGACTTAGAAAAGTCAATGCTTTTAATTATTCTTTAAAACAGATAAGCTAGATAAAGGGCATTTGACTGTCTCATCCTTGGCAGAGAATACGCTACTGTGTTTTAAAAGATGGTATTCCAGAAATAAAAGTACATTGCATCTTAGGAGATTTAAGAAATAAATTTAATTTGCATTTTCTACAAACCAAATTTTTCTCATTTCTGCTATATTTGGATGTTATCTAATTTCACAGAAGTTTTATTTTCATGACCATTTGGGAGGAGTTAGCTTCTTCAGAAGTGTGATTACCTATTTTGTTGTAGTGAGTGGTTTTATATGTTACTTTCATGCTGTTAGCCATTGAATTGACGCACTAGGATCCTGCTACTGCTATCTTGGGTCAGGTTGAGATCCAAAAATAATGCAGAATAATATACCTGATATTAGGTATTAAACTATGCACTATTTACATTGGTGACATGTTCCAATCATTCTGGAAATGTTTGTCATTAATAGCTTTCTAAATAAAATTTTTTAAAATTAAGTTTTCATTTGAGGCATGGCAATAATAGGTATTTATAAATGATCAGATAGCCTTTGCCTGTTTCTTTATCCTGCTAATTTTCCTTTAAAATAGAGATTTCATTACCTCATCATGGTAATTAAATTAATTTACTTAACATCCAAGTCCATGGATTTTGCTACACTTGATTGTGGTAATCATATTGCATTAAAACAATTATATATATTTTATTTGGGCTTAAAATTGGCAAATTTGAGATATAGTATCAACTTCTGAGAGCAAAGGGTTACGGGATACTCAAAAGAGAGTGTTTGATGTGGCTTTGAATTGTTCTAATGGTTTAATAATTAAAATTACACTTTAAAGTTATTTGGCAGGTAGAGATAAGGAACAACTACCATTCTACTGCTAGTCTTCTTTGCTTTTTACTTGCTTTTTCTTCCTTCTATTAAACATCCGTAGCATAGTAATAAAAATCATAAATTCACATAATTCTTTTCAAATGTTATTTTATTACATTCTTATAATAATCCTGTATGATAGATGTTCTCATTTTTAAAAAGGAAAAACAAAAAATTCCAGAGAATAATCACCTTTCCTTATACGTTCATCTCTGATAGTTCTACATTTATAAAAACCTTGGTCACTTAAAACTAAACTGTTTGAGTTTGAATTGTTATTTCATCTTTTAAAAAGCAATTAATCTTCAGGATAATATTTATTATCATGGGGTAAAATACATAATTTATTTAATTTATGAATGCAGAATATACAATTTTTTCTTAAAATCAATTTAAACAACAGTATATCACTCATAAGAAACTCCATACTTTGACAATAGTCTCATCATAATTCACATCCTGATTTCTTTTTGTTACTCATTGTAGTTGGCAGAGTGTCACCAATCTGTTGTGACACCACATATGTTATAGTCAGAAGTGATACTGGGACAATTCAATAAGCAATGGTAGTAGTTTACCTACATAACCTCCCTATATGCAGATTAATCAAGAAACATGTGATCAAGTTATAATTTAAGTACATTATATCATAAACTCATAAATCTCAGAACCACCTCTTTCCCTTTTCCATCTTTTTTTCAAATATTTCCCCAATTGTTTTAAAAGAAAAACGACCTTTCATATCAGACCCAGAAGTGGAGGGGAATTATTGACTGAGAGCGAAAAAAAAAATGAAATTAATTTTTTACAGAAGCATTATTTTCAAACTTTTATCCAGATCCTTCTTTAGAACAAAAGTTCGTACCTTCTATCTTAGTCTGAATGTGCTGCTATAACAAAATATCATAGATTTGGTAACTTAAAAATAATAGAAATTTACTTCCCACAGTTCTAGAATCTAGGAAATCTAAGATCAAGGTGCTGGCAGCTTTGGAGTCCAGTGAGAGTCCAGTCTCTTCTTCTAAGCTGGTGTCTTGAACACTGTATCTTCACATGGCAGAAGAGCAGAAGAGAGTGAACCCTCTGCCTCCAGCCTATTTATAAGGACCCTAATCCTGCCCACGAGGGCTCCTGACTTAATCACCTCCTGAAGAACCTACCTTTTCATACTATCACATTGGCCTTTAAGTTACAACATACAAATTTAGGACACATTTAGGCCATAGCATCTTCCTTTAGTGTTATTTAAAATTTCAAAGTGTGTTATTTATTGGCCTAAATAAATCAGAGCAATGGTAATTTCAGAATATTTGTTTTCAAAATATATATGTAGCTATTGCAATAGTGAATCAGAGGGTCAAGCTGTGTGTCTTACAATCAGACTAAAAATCATCACCATAGATAAATATATAAATTCACATCAAATAAACTTAATCATATAATTTGAACACTGTATGTCATCCATGACATTTATTTACTCACCAAGTATTTACAGATCACCAAATGTGTGCTGTACAATTTTCTAGGTGCTGGGGATAAAACAATGAACAAATCAGACTGCTATATGTCGTCACTTGGAGATTACACTTGAACAGGTAAAATGTATGTCAGGAAAGTGACATTTGAGCAGAAACTGAGTGGACACTGGAGAAACTGCCCTCCGGGCATAGGAAGCAGCAAAAGAAATGGCCTTGAAGCAAAAGCATGCTCAGTGTGTTCCAAGAACAGCAGGGAGGAGAGTGTGGCTGGAGCAGAGTTAGCATGGTAGAAATGGAAGGAAATGAGTCCAAATAGGTTAGGTCAAAAAGTCATCTTGTGGAGGACTGTAAAAATGTTGATTTTTTTTTTCTGAGTGGGGTAGAAAGCTGCCAGAAACTTTTGTGCAGAGAAGTGACTTATCTAAAAGAGTAAATATTAAATTTTTACTGCTCTATTGAGAATTTAGTGGTATGTGTAGAGAAGAGGAAGGAAGAAGGGGTGCAAGGACAGAAGCGGGAAGGCCAGTTTAGGGGCTGTTCCAGTAATCCACATGAACTGTAAAAGTGGTTTTGAGTGGTAGTGGTTGAGATTGTGAAGTAGTCAGATTTGGGGTAGATTTTGAAGGTAACATCAACAGGATTTGCCTATAGATTGGATGTGGAGAGTGAGAGAAAGGGTCCAGAACAATTGGAAAAATGAAGTTGATGTTCACTGGCATCTTCAAGACTGTGGGAGGAGCAGGAGTTTGGGGGGAGTATCAAAAACTTGGCTTAGGACAAGTCAAGTTTGAGATGAGAATTAGACAACAAATGGAGATGTCATTAGAGAGTTGGATAAGCATGTCTAGAATTCAAGTGAGAAGTTTAGTTTGGATATTTAAATTTGAAAGCCATCTTCATAAAGCCATGAGACTAGATGAGGTCACTATGTAGACAAATGTAGAAAGAGAAGAGAGGAGGGCAAGGGACTGAACTTTGAAGAATCGTAGGTTAAAAACTGAGGAAATGGGGAAGAACAAGTAAAGTTGATTAAGAAGGAGTGGTCAGTGTGTCAGAAAGGAACCAGGACTGCTGTGCTTTGGAAGCCAAGAGAAGATATTTTAGGAATAGTAACAACTGTATTTCTATCACAAGTCATAGGACTGGTTTGTCAAGTTATATAGGTTTTCCCAATGTGGAGATGAATGGTTTGATGGAGTGTTAGGTGTGAGGTATCAGGAGGAGAGAGTTTGGAGATAAAAATGTAGCAGCAATATAGAGGAATTTTATTCTTGAGAGAATGGAATGGTAGTTGAGCAGGAAATTGCAGTTAGGAAAATTTATTTGGATATTCTACAGCAAATTTGTTCACTCACAAGGATAATCCCATAAGGTAGGGAACCATTATGATGCAGAATAGAGGTAAGAGCTCTGCCTGAATGATGTCTTTGAGGTGGCAAGAAGGAGAAATATCTTGTGCTCAGGTGGAGGGCTGACCTTAGATAGGGGCACAGACAGTGTGAACATAACATACATTATGTTAAACTGGTAAATAATGCTTGTTTAAAGCCAATGTCAGGAATATTTAAGCTTTCAAATTCCAAAGAAAAAGTTCTCATAAAAATCATACAGGAAATGTGTACAATAATATTATCTAAATTGTAGATGAGAAAAACTACAGGTAAACTGGACTCAGGAACCCAACTACTATCATAAAATATGCTGCCAAGGTTGAATTAAAACCTTCTAGCTCTCCTTGGGAATTTCAATTAGAAATTGTCTGAAGTCAACCCTCACTCAGGATAATTTAGATTCATCTAATCCCTCTTGGGGGGATAATGTTCCCCAACTTAGCTGTACATCAGAATCATGTGTGGGATTTCTTTTGCTTCATTTTTAGGCAGAATCTTTGATCTAAATCTTTGGACATTCTAATTCAGAGAATCTTTAGAGGGAATGAGTCATCCATGATTTATACTAAAGCATCGGGATGGTGTTGGCAGCAGCTACAGTGAAGTTTGGTGTAATGTTTCACAATGTGTTGCTGGTACAGTCTACTAAGAGGTTAGAAGGCAGAATTTACGCTGACTATGAATCTGTGAATAAATGCATGGAAGGTGTGTTTAAAGCATATAACAAACATCTGAGGAGAATGAATCTCAACAGTCCTTCTATCACATATGATACCACTTTGATTTTATTGATGATCTAGCAGATTTTGGCAGCATTGTTTATGGAGCTGATACCCAGACAAAACAGCCTAAACCAAGCCTGGATTAAAGAGAAGATCTACATATTCCTTCATCAGCAGGCCCAACAGGTTGGGAAATAATTGAGTTGGAAGCATTAGCGGGATGGAGGTGGGCTTGGAACACAGGAATGTATAACCTGCTCTAGTAGAAGTTTTATATTATACTAATCCTGTTTCTATTTTGTTACATTGTAGCCTAGGTGGAATGTATTAGATGAAATGTGAGGATCTTGTTCAAACTGAGACTATAGCCCCCTTTAAATCTTTTTTTTATTTTACTTAAACATTTTTATGATGACTTATTTAGATAGAAGTTGTTCTTTGTCAGTTAATGTTGGTTCCAATCCTTCAAATTGTTCATATCACTGTACCAACTCTTCTTCACGATGGGGTCTGGATGGTAACATAGTTTGGTTATGCCACAAGATAAAGTCTTAGTGAAAAGTAAAAAGATCTTCTGTAGTTATAAAAAAAGAAAACCTTCAGTTGTTTTCACAGGGCCTGCACAGTTGAGCACCACTGTAGTGCCAGCCATATAGACTATATCAAATGGTTTTCTACATATAGGTATCCTCTGTAAGCCAGATATATTTTACATCATGAAGAAAGATGAACTTATAAGTTCGGTATGTAATTTTTATGATAAATGACCTTCAGTGGATTCTCTTTCATAATTAATAATGTTAGACACATAGCTTTGCCATTGGTAAAGATTAGGGGTATTAATTTAGCATTGAAGAGACAGTGGTAAGACTACTTCAAGTGTCGGTTTTCAGTTCTTTCCAGTGAGCCCTGAGTTGGTGAGGAAGTTTACCAGGAGCTGAAATGGGGCTTTAAGAAAGGCAGGTCCCAATTCTAATCATCATTATCTTGCTTTCTTTTGCTTATGTTGTTAAAGTCCTGTTTGATATTTCTTTTCAAAGAATATTTCTGTTTTATTCACATGTTAAAAAAACACACTGAGGGGCCGGCCCGGTGGCGCACTGCTATAGTGCGCCGCTTGGGAAGCGCGGCGGCGCTCCCGCTGAGGGTTCGGATCCCACATACAGACCGGTTCCCGCTCACTGGCTGAGCGAGGTGCGGGAGCAACGCCGAGGGTTGCGATCCCGTTGCCGGTCCCGGTCCGGTACGGGGGCGACACTGAGGGTTGCGATCCGTTGCCGGACACGGAAAAAGACAAAAAGGAAAAAAAAAAAAAAAAACACACTGAATTAGAGAGATGATATTCATTCAAAATTCAGAACCCCAAACACTCAAATGCACAATCAGCTTTGTAACATCACTGCAGCCTCCCTCCAGAACAGTTTTGTCAAACATCACACATCAGTCAAAAGATGCTTACCAATTAGTCTCATATTCAGTGACACAACAGTCTAGACAAATAATACCATCTTTATTCCAGTGAAAGAACTCTATTTGACATTTTTCCCTAGGGCAACTAGAATGACTTACATATATAGAGATAAAGCTAAGCAAAAGTAAACATTATTACTAACTTGAGACTTACTCCTGAATTTCACAGTACTCTTCTGATAAGCTGGGCTGGATATGGGCAATATTAAGAACTATTTGTACAGCGTAGACAGATCTAATGCTTGGAATAAAATTAAGCTTCTTTGGCCCTTCAGCCATTAAAACCATACTCTTATTCCAGCTGTTTAGATATTACAACTCTGATTAATAAATTACTGAGGGATTTAATTTAAAAATATAAAGAAACATGTTGTGTTAGTATGAGTTTTCTAATAAGCAAAAATCAAGATAGGATTAAATATTGAGAAGTCATGGGAAAAACTCCATGAGACAAAATGGGAGGGAGCCAGGAGAGGCTGAGAGAGCCATCAGACCATGATACAAGTTTGACCCAGAGTGAAGGAGAAAGGGAACGGGGAAGGAAGTTTGGATGAAAGCATCTTAGAACACAGTGCAGTTCTAAGGAAAAGTTTGTCAAGGTCACTGGTCAATCCTGGAATGAAAGTCACCCATTAGAGGAAGCCAGCTTCTCCATAAGAGGCCCGCATTAGTATCTCTACCATATTCAGTTATCGATTGACTGCAACCACAGGAAGTGTGGTCTCCACACAAAACAAGGTTTTACAGGTTGCAGCTGGAACACTAGGCCAGCCACACTTCCTGAAATTGGAGATTTGAAAGGCATATTCTCATGACCACCACACATTTATATTCTAGAGATGTGTACTTGCATGTCGGAGTTTGTGTTATTTATTCACCCACTGTTACTGACCAGATTAAAGCCGTGCCTCCAATAACTGTAGAGGTTGAAGATTAACCTGCATTCAACTATAAGAACTGGACCAGAGAACCTGACACTCCCTCTTTTTGTACTACTGCTTAAATACATTTTAGTGCCTAGTTTTTCTATTTCTTCCTATTATTTCTAGGGTCAAAACCATATGGGAAATTGAATGTACTCCTGATTTTATATAAAAGGAAGCTACTCTTCCCAAAAGGCACCATTAAGAAAGACTGAGAAGGTTACAGCACCCAGGCTTTGTGAACTGAGCTGCTCTTCACAGAGTGCCAATTCCTCCCATTCTTCAACCTCAGCAGCTAGTGGAATATGCTCCTCCAAAGGGCAAGATTTATTTGCAAAGTGACTTTATAGAAAAATGTACAAGGAATGAAACAGATCTGTAGCTAGGGTGATGAAATTTTTCATGCTATGTTTATGAAGTGATTAGTGTTTTCTCCCAGTTATCTCTGTGCTTTGGCTTCAATTTAATATTACCAGGTATCTGCCTTTCTATGAAAGAAATTTAAGGATATTTAAAAAGGATGAGAAATATTCCTGAAGTTGCATCCCTTCATTCAACCACACACGTGGGCTGGTTTTGGAGACACAAAATTAAATGTGACATGTCTCAAGTACTATGTTGCTAACAAACTCTTTAGAGGCTTAGTATTCAAAATTTGTATTCTGGGAAACAGACAAGTGTAATAAATTCAGGAGTCTTGAGAGTTTTGTTTTAGTCTCAGTTTTGCTCTGTGACTTTGAGAACATCATTTAAACACTTTTAACCCAACGTTGTTTATCTTAGCTGGCTGAACTATCAGACTAATGTGAGTTTTGCCTCCAGGAATTTTACAACAGGGCAGACCTGCATCACAGTTACTTCTCTCATCCATCAGAGTCTGTTATTTTAATCAGTAATATAGAAAATCTCGGAGTGGAATTTCTATGATACTGTTCAGCTGACAATGTCTGTGTGTGTGTATGTGTGCATGTGCCTGTACATATGTGTGTGTGTGTGTATATATATATATACACACATACATATATGTGATAATGGTATTATTTTAAGAATGAAGAAATAACCTCAAGTTATAGCAGGAGCACATTTTGAAACAGTTCGTAGGAATGAAGATGTAGCAGAGAATTTTAGAGCCAGGAGAAATGTTAGTCCAGACATTTTTAAAATATGCTTTTTTTTTTGTCTCACTACACCATAATCAATTGAGATGCTTTTTAAAGTACAGACTCATGGGCCCCACCGCAGACAATCTAGTTAGGATTCCTTTGATATGGGACCCAGGAATCTAAATTTTTAACAAAGTCTCTGGATGATTCTTTAAACATGTGTGTTTGAGAATTGCTCATTAATGCAAGTTCTGCATTTTAAAGATGAAGAAACTGAGGCTCAGAAGTGACAATATGTATGTATTGAGTGAAGTTGGTCAAATTGATCCAAGTAACTAGTATTTGAATTCGAGTTGAAATAATGATATAATTCATTCATTCATTTATTCCTCTAACAATAATATATTGAATGCTTACTTAGGTATTATGCCAAGTGTTTTACATAGCCCAGCTTATCTAATACTTAAAAGAGATCTGTGTTTTAATAGCTCAGAAGTTACAATTATTTCTTTTTCATAGAAGGAGACTGAGGATAAATACTTTAAATAACTTGCTTATGTTCTGAAACCTACTAAGCTGATGTTTTTAACTCCAAAACTCATGTTCCTTAACTCCAACTTATATTTTCTCCCAAGGTAGAAAGGAGCCAAAATTTACTGAGTGCCTACAATGTAGCAGAAACATTTACACACGTTATAGAGTTAATTTTTTTCCTCATTGGATTACATTAATATATATATAAATATATATGTATATACATACACACACATACACACATAGATGAGGAGTCTTCAAAAAGTTCATGGAAAACTTGCACTATCTTTTAATTCCATTTTTCTACAAACTTTTTGAAGAACCCTAGTATGCATGTATAATTTACATAACAGGAAATTGATACTCAGAAGTTTAAAAAAATAGGACCAAGATAACAAAAACCCAGGTATCCTGACTTCCAGCCTTCAACAGGCAATTTAATAAATTTACAAAACTATATAGGTTTTTTAGTCCTGAAGACTATATGAAACTTACATAGGTTTGAGTGTGAGGATCTAGACCTTCTGAAAAAGTGTCAGCTCCGACTCTCAGCTTCTGACTCCTGAGCTGAGTGTGTTACTGGGAACCCAGCCCCACTGTGCTGAAAGGTTCCTCCAGCCTGTCAGCTGAGGTATCAATGACTATGTCTTTCAATTAAGTAGCGGAACAGAGAGAAAAACCAAAGTGGTTATTTTCCCATATCTCAGTTTGCTGCCTAGGAATACTGCCAGCTGGGACCTTACATTATGCTAATGTTATTGCAGCTTTGTCTTTTTTGCATTCCAACCGGGACTGCTTTATTCTTGCAAACTGCACCTCACTAAAATCTGGAAGTACCTGGTTTACATATTCACTGCCACTCCTGGCTTCCTTGGGGACCATTTCAAAGTACTAGAGGATGGTAAGCAAATTAGTTATTTGATTTTGATGAACTGAGGTCAACAAAACATCTGTTTTTCTCAACTTTGCTATCACCTTTATTTCTGCCATGTTTGCTTGTGCCTGTGATTTATTCTGTCATCTAAGAGCATTTTCAGTGACCTGGAGCCTTTTTTCTCCTGTCAGTGTTCTTTCAAGTTTTTTTTTTTTTTTTTTTGCTTCAGCCTGGACAGAAAACTATAACTGAGTGGCCAATAAAAATTCCTCAAATTCTGCTGTTTTCAAACTGTGCAAATGTCCTTTTCCTTCAAGGAATCGGGCAGTGACATTTGACAGAGTGGACATAAACATTTTTGTTGTCAGTCTTGGAAAACGAGACCAAAAGTTCCTGGTCACCCATTCCCAAATCAAGCAACCCTGAGGCAATACATTCATTAGTTGAGTATATTAAAAAACAAAGAATTTTCTAAAAGAATGTTACAAGAATCATTTTACTTGTTTTTGAAATCTATGCTCTTCAAGAATTAGAAAAGTTAGAATAAACTGCCATCACCATCTCTCTCCCAAAGTCATCAACATTCTAATGCAAATTGTTTTTGGCCCAAATGGCTGTTAACATGAGCTCAGATGAGTGGTGGATCAGACTGGATTGAACTAGTTTGTTACTGTCATGTGTTAGAAGCCTTCTTAATCCAAATGATAAATACAACTGTAGTCCTGAAGGAGAATCAAAATCAGAATTAAAGGAGATATCAAGCACTATGTTCAAGAGGTGAATGAAAGCCAAAAGTTCTGGAGCAACAAGGTGAAAAGACTTAGAAGTAGAGTGCATTTTTGCAGCCATGCTTCAATCTTCTCTTGCCAATACCCCTGCCTTCACCCATGGGATACACCCTTATAACTTGTCAGGTCCACTCTGTGCCATGCCTCAAATTCCATTGTTTTTCTCCAAGTGACCTACAATACCTATGAGTCTAGGCCATAAAAGATTATCATGAGAGCCCTTAACTTGTTTTCCAGTTTCTGTTATTAAATCATCCCAGGCTACCATCTATATGTACTTATAGTCAGTTGTGTGTTTAGAAGGTAAACCACATCATATTGCTATGTTGCTTGAAACTTTTCAATAGCTGCTTATTGTACTTATTATGGTTTGTAAGCTCCAGAATGGTTTTACTTCTACCTGGCTTCCTCTCTTTATTTTATACTTTCATGCCCCACTCTCCCACTTCATTGCACTTGAGCTACACTTGACTTCTTTCTCTTCCTCAGATACACCAAGCGCCTTCCCAACACAGTGTCTTTGCACTTGCTTATTACTTCGCAGTTTCTTTCTTCAAATGGCTGACATTAATGCCTATCTTCAGATCTCTGATCACATATTAGCTTCTCAAAGAGCCCTTTGCGATCAACCTATCATAGAAAGCTCCTAACAAATGACATTTTATTCTCTATGACATCACTTATGTAACCTCCTTAAAGAATTCATCTCAGTCTGCAATGGGATGGCCCACTCAGCCTCCACTCTACCCTCCCTCTAAGCTGCCTTCCTATACTGCAGACTGTAAGCTAAAGTCTACACTTCCCAGGCTCCTTTGCATTGGTCCTCCAACTTTCATTTCTTCAGCCTGTTGACCCATTTTCTGTTGCCTTTCTCTGTTAACTCTGTTTCAAGATTCTTCTTAAAGGACCTAGAATGTTTTTCTTAACTGCACTGAATACTGACCAATTAATGTGTAGATCTTCTTTATTTGTTTGCCATTTATTTTTTGCCTGTACCCAGTAGAATGTAAGCTCCAAAAAAAGAGGTATATGTCTTATTCAGCACCATACAATTGGTCAACACCAAGACAGTTCTTGGCATAAAGTAAAGGCTAATGAAGATTGATTGAACACATGAGTGAATACATTAATACAAATGAACTAAGCTTAATTAATTGGGGAAATAAGCCAAAGTTGTCTAAACCATATTATTTTTGGTGTTTATCTTCTCTCTGTGTTTATTTTGTACTTATATGGCTTTAGGGAAAGGAACTGTTTTAGAAACCAAGAGTATGATGCCCATATTCTTGCTTTTCAGGATACATAAATGTTAACAGTTTCTACTGAATGGGTTTTCATTTAGATGTCAGTGTATCCCAGTAAAAAAATATGATAGCTGTATTAAAAGCTATCATTCATAACAATGGCTTTTAATAAAGTTATTACTTCTCTGGCAATCTGAATATTCATTCTGGTGAATAGAACCCTATCTTCATAACTTGTATTTTGCAAGAGGAATATAGAAATAGCATACATATCTGGCATTGCTGCAAGCTTCTAAGTTGCCCTGGCTCAGGCATACAGCTTTCCTTCACTTCCAAGTCTCTTTTCCTCTCCTCTCCTCTCCTTTTATTCTTTTTAAAATATGAATTAATATCACACAACAGGCTGAGTAGCACAAATTATATCACCATTCACGAAATGAGTCAGCATCTTTCACAAGGAACTTTCTGCTGGGAGGGAGTTTCAGACAATTTGAAATACTTGACTTTTTCACATGGAAAGGTACCCCTCCAATCAAAATGGAATTGCTGTTTATGTTGCTCTTCTCTCTCACCTGCAATATTTAACCAGAGGCCCTCTTGTCTTCTTTTCTTCTTCTGAGTATTTAAAATAGATTCTGAGGGGTTGGGAGCTGCTGCTGTTAATGGATGCACTGTGAAGGCTCTGTCATCTTTTCTATTAATTTCTTTCCTTTATTTTTAACTTAACACATAACTTTCTAGTATCTAAATAATAACATATATTTTTCACTGGCCCTCCTCAAAAGAATTACAGAAAAACAAAACAAAACAAAGCCAAACAAAACGCAGTCATTTGGGGCTGCTCTAAAATTCTGAAAGATGCATGAAAGGGAAAAACAATCAAACCACTTTTTTTTTTTCTTTTTCTCCACTAAGGCAGTTTTGTGAGCTCTGCAGCAAAGAGCGATTTTAGTCAATAAAAAGTGATTCTCTCAAGTGCAGCAGTCATATGTGGTTCTGCAACAGAGGAGAGAGCTGGAAGCCAGAGCACTGATGTTGCCTACTTCCATAGGCTTTCACAAGCTCACTCAATTCCCATGTGATGAGTGGCTTTAACTGCAAAGAGCTAAAAACACGCATGAGTGTGCATGTTGATGAGCATAACCACTCACTATTCACCAACCACAGCCTGATCCTTCAGATCCTCTTTTATGTTGGGAGAAGGGAGAATATAAGAACATGTGTTTAGGAGTTCTCTTTCTATTTATGTTGGAAGAAATAGACAAGGGAAACTGTAACTGGGGGATTGAAATAAATCGACAAGCTAAAGAATAGCAAAAGGTGAGCAAAGGAGAAAGGGGCAGGACCTAAGGCAGTAGATTTCTCAAACACTGATGACATTTTCACCTTATGTTCTCAGTTCAAAGGAAGCAAAACAAGTGGACTGATCTGGCATTGCAGACGTTGAAAAAGAAGAAAAGGGTTCTGCTTGTACATCTAATTCCTAATACATAACACCATGAAGAATAATTTTTATCAGTTCTGCTCATTTCCTTTTCTTCTTTTTCCTTCCTTCCTTCCGATTACTGGACTGCATCTAGACATTATATGGCCCAGCTCCCTCCTATGAATAATTAGACAGCTCTTAAAAATTAAATGACCTGCCAAAGGTAGTATTGTCAATTCTTATAAGAGCTTGAAATATAACTTAGGATCCCTGAATTCCATTCTAATGTTCTTTCCACTGTATTACTCACTATTATTGTTATCATTAACAGTAGTTAGTATTTCTTTATGGAACTTAAGTATCTTTGAGCATTAACTGTAATGATATTTTCGTAAAATTTAGCATCGTGTAGAAGTCACAGTTGACACTGATACAATGTTTTAAAGAAACTTTAACAAATCAGCATTGAATGGCAATAAGAAATTACAAAGCTAAATTTTCTGTTGTGGAATTCAGAGGTAGTCTACCTGGCACCAAAATCAAAAAGCAAATTCTTAATGATCCGAAGAAACTCCATACCGTGTTTGCTTATTGAAGTGCAAAAGGGAAGAACGGAAGTGGCCATGACTGAGTTCTGACAACTGGTGTTTTTGGTAGAATTGAAGCATATGGTAGATTTTAGACATAAAGAATGAGGGAGATAGTAGTGAAAAAATGGTGCCATGGATCATGCTGTGAGAAATACTCTCACCGGTCCAAGACCAAAGCATGGACACGGAGACACGTGGTACAGTGAAGCGAGACTTTAATTATGGCCTTACAAGTTTCCAGTGTCTGACCGGCAGGCACATGGAAAAGGGCTGTAGCAAGCAATTTATTTCCTAGTGTGCAAGTACTTGCCCCCACCTTCTCACTGGTCAGGATGCACAATCTTCCCAGATGACGTCTAAGATTACCCTGATTTTTTACCCTCTTGTAAGAAATTTCTTTGTTTGAGGGCTCAGGACAAGCCTGCGAAAAAGGCCCACCCAAAACCATGTGAAAGGAGAAACATTAGGAAATGAAAATAACAATAAAGGGCTATTAACTCATTACCATCTCAAGGAGAACTTTATGCATTCGAAGTAAACAATAAAGGGCTCATAGCTCATTATCATCTCAAGGAGAACTTTATTTATTCAGCATCCCTCAGGAATGGGCTGGACCAGTCCGACAACTTTTGGGCAGGGTCTAAATTATTTCTGAAAACGAATCACTTAGATTATTTTCTTACAATGCTACAGAAGAACTTGATGTTTTTAGAAAAAAAAAACATTTTGCTAGAAAACACTGGCTATTCTGAAAAAAATTAGGTGATTAAAGTTCGAATCACTTAGATTATTTTCTTACAATGCTACAGAAGAACTTGATGTTTTTAGAAAAAAAACATTTTGCTAGAAAACACTGGCTATTCTGAAAAAAATTAGGTGATTAAAGTCGTACAGCAATAATCATGATACCTCATGTCAAATAATATTTCCACTTATAATATACAAGTAATTGAAACAAAATATGTTTTTCTGTAGACAGGAATTGATCCAAGAAGTGAGTTAATACCCAAGTCTTCAATCTACATGTCATAACACTACTATAACAAGAAAAATCATAATACTTTTAAAAATTCATAAAAGTGGATTAATGTGCCAAAAGGAAATGCTAGAAGGGATTATAAAAGCATGTAATTCAGCCCATTAATTTGATAAGGAGAAAATTAACCCTAGAAAGTAAAATGCATCACAAAAATGTTAATTGACTTACATGAATTCTGAAAATAATTATTTTTAAAATTCAGGCTAGAAACAAATTCAGCTTTTCCTCCACAACATTGGATATGAAACAGTAGGTAGAATAAGTTTACATATATGTAGACATTGATGTAATTCACACCAAAGCATTTGGCAGTGGTTTTCCTCATAATTTTTTTTTTTTTGTCAGTGAAGAATCAATACATTTCCTGTCGCAGTGACTATTATCATCTGGATGTCTCTCAATATATTTGATATTTCAAGGGGTCCACATATTTGAAAATAGTGAGAATGAGTGATCTAAATATGAGTTTAGAAAATTCTACTACATGAATGAGTTATCCTAAACAAGTGAAGATTTAATGTTAGAATTTATTATTTAATTTTAGAACAAAAATGTTGCCAGGAGCCTGGGTTCTGAACTGAGCCATAATTTATAACCATCTGGAAATTTTCCTTATTATCAGCTAGGGTCCTACTTTTCAAGCATTGCCATCCCCAAATTAATATTACTCTATACTTACTGCAGTTTAGTTTATACTTACTGCCATTAGAAAATGGCAAATGTGATGGGCCGGCCCGGTGGCGCACTGGATAGTGCGCCGCTTGGGAAGCGCAGCGGCTCTCCCGCCCGAGGGTTCGGATCCCACATACAGACCGGTTCCCGCTCACTGGCTGAGCGAGGCGCGGGAGCAACACCGAGGGTTGTGATCCCGTTGCCAGTCCCTGGTCCGGTACGGGGTCAACACTGAGGGTTGCGATCCATTGCCAGACACGAAAAAGACAAAAGACAAAAAAAAAAAAAAAAAAAAAAAATGGCAAATGTGAAAAAAAATTATGTTCAGTCAGAGCTCAAATCATCTTATACTTCAACTTGTAATTTTTTTTTTCTTTAATCAGCCTTTCTGTGAGATATCTTTCTTTTTCTTGCCTTGTAAGACTGGCCCATAAGCGTGAATCTTACTTGTTGGGAAGGCTCATCTCGAAAAGATCAGGAGACAGAGTCTGATGCAATAACGCAAAAGGTTTTTATTTTCAGCATGCTGAAGGTCGCCCCATTTTCAGGACAGAAGTGGCCCAAGCTCTTAACTCAAGCATCTTTTATACAGTTTGGTAGGCAGGCTTTGGTAACAGGCTGGGTTGTATGCCGTTTATTGGCCACTTTAAGCAATTTTTAAAACCATTGGGCTTTTAGCTTTTGGCGGGCAAAGGAAGGACTGAGGTATTGACCAATGGTCCACCCCCCCTCTTTCCTCCCTTGGTGTCCAAAGATAAGGTAATCAGGGGAACATACTCCCTTCCTGGAACAGGGTGAACTTTGGGCTCTTTGGAAAGTCCCTTCCCCCTGGCAGCAGAAAGTCCTAATCTTCTGGCTATGGAAGGTCTTAAGCACCTGGTTTTGTTAACCAAAAAGGTTGGGGGTTATCTCTACCTCCACATTCTCCCCCCTTTTTTGTTGTGCGTATTTCAATCATGAAATACTGTTTTCTGTTGATTTAATTCCTGATTCAATCATGAAATACTGTTTTCTGTTGATTTAATTCCTGATATTGAATAGCCAGAGCTGAAGCTCTTGTAGCTGCCTCAGCTGTTCCCAATCCTAAGCCTAAGAGGACAGAGAGCATGGTACTTAGGGGCTCCCTTCTGGTTAAGAATTTCCCATTATTTTTATCTCAGTATGATAATAGTTCTTCATAGGGATGGTAAACAAGCCAAGACAACTGAACCAAGACACAAATCTTGGGTCTCATTTAGGACCTGTAAGCTAACACAGGGCATGACCCCAATAGCACAGGCCCACCATCTTTCTGGAGGGGGCAATAGATATGTGTCACCAGACCACTTGTTCATATTAAGAGTCTGGTTGCACAGCTGGCTGTGTGAGGAAGGGGTATGTGGACTGCTAGCTCCTGGGTCCAGGGAAAAGATTTTTAGGCATAAGAAAAGCAAGAGAGTTTTCATCTTACAACACTTAGAATGTCCGAACAATTTTCAGTCATAAGGGGTGCTCCTTGGAACCCTGGACTTTCCAGGTGGCGTCTTTTGATCCTTGGTCCTCTGGAGGTGCAGGCTTTATGTGCGAGATGTGGATCTAAGCAGAGATCCCATTTGCCTTTACAGCCATTGGTGTCGTCAGGAGCACCAGGTAAGGTCCCTTCCAGCGTGGTTCCAGAGATTAGGAGCAGTGTTGCCATACTGTGTCCCCAACCTGGAACTGGTGAGAGACTTTGGGGGTCCCAGGCTCATAGGTGGCCACCAGCTGCATCCAGGCTTTTTTCTGCAGTCCTTTTATCCTGGCATATAAGTCACTGTTACTGTGGCAAGTGGGTTTAAAGGTGTCCCCCAGTAAAGTCAAGGGGGCAGGGACACCATAGGGAACTTCAAAGGGGGTCAGGTTGAACTGGGAGGGGGTGTTCCTAGCTCTAAACAGGGCCAAGGGAAGGAGCACCACCCAGTCTACACCAGTCTCTATGGTTAATTTAGTCAGGGTCTCTTTTAGAGTTCTGTTTATCTTTTTTAACTGCCCTGAACTCTGGGGTCTGTAGATACAATGTAATTTTTAATTGACCCCTAGGTATCTGGCCACTCCTTGGCTTACCTTGGCAATGAAGGTGGGCCCATTGTCGGACCCAATTACCTTGGGTACCCCAAAGCATGGGAAGATTTCTTCCAGGATTTTCTTGACCACGATGGTGGCTGTAGCAGAACAACTAAGAAGAAAATTAAAATCTCCCCTTTCCACCTCTTCAGATCAAAAGGAGGACGAAAAAGGTAAACAACAGGTAATTGCAGTTGCTGAGAATGTACAGGAAGGTAAGAATGAGTCAGAAAGTGATAGTGACAGCGATAGTGCTGTAGATGAGAAAAATAAGTTAACAGATAAACTTTCTCCTTCAGATGAGGAGGATTTAGAAGAAGCTGCATTTAAATATCATAATGAAGATTATCCTCCCTTTTTAGCTCCAGTTGTAACAGGGAGGCCAAGAAAAAAATCTATTAAACCTTTGCCTAACAGAGTAGGCTTTTTAGGAGCAGTTGCAGAGGCTCAACAACAAGGAGATCTGAGCATCTGCTGCCCTGTCATCTGGGCAATAGATGATGATGGTGAGCCCCAATGGGAGCCTTTGTCTTTTAAGATCATTAAAGAATTAAGAACAGCAGTAAGGGATTTGGGACCAACTTCCCCTTATGCTGTTCAATTGGTAGAAAATATTGGCTCTCGATGGCTCACACCTTTTGATTGGCAACAAACTGCTAAATCATGTTTAACTCCTGGTCAATATTTGTTGTGGAAAACGGAGTATGAAGAGCAGGCAAAATCAGCTCTTCAGTCACAAATTCTTAAAGGGACCAGGGGCAGAGAAAAGTTAATTTTAGGACAATTATTAGGGACTGATAATGGGGACAACGAACCTATGTAGGCATTCGTCTTGTCTGGTGCCTGAGAGTCTGGCCTGGCTGCTTGGAAGGAGTTAATGTACAATCTTTTGTTTTACAATAGAAGTAGAAGTTTAGTTAAGCAAGTTAATTTTTAGAGTGTTTATTTAGGAATAAAGAATAGTTAGATGTAGGTGTGAATTAAGTTTTAATAACGTCATAGAAAGTCTATTGTACCATAGATGTAGTTTCGGTAATAATTGCAAGTGATGAAAAGTGATGATTATATGGGACCAGTGGGTTGTAACGTTCTTGCTCAAAGGAAAGGACATTGTAATTGTCTTTTCTGGGAATAAACTGTAATCCTATTTTTCTTAAAACATATGTCACTTACAAAGAGATATTATGATATTGTTCATTGATTATTTTATGATTATGTAGCAAATAAGAAAGAAAAGTATAAAAGTCTGATGCTTGCTTCAATAAATTGTCAGCATTCAGCAGATCCCTTGAGTCTGTGTGTTTGTTGTCCCAGCATTCAACAGATCCTTTGGGTCTGTATGTTTGCTGCCGCTCCATCGCCGACGCTGCCCTTCCTCCCTTTTGGGGGATCCCTTACCAGTGGGGACCTTTACAATCTCTGTGCTGGGGCTGGTCCCCGGCATTTCTGGCGCCCGAACAGGGACCCATTGGTAATCCCCCCTCCTTATAATCTATCCCCTTTCATTTCTTTCAGGAAATAAGAAGTGGGCAGCTAGGATCCTGCACCAGGGAGCTGCGGTCCCCCCAGTAGCATAGACTGGGTGATAAAGGGCAGGGAATCAAGAACAGTAAGTATGGGTACACAAGAATCTAAAGAACGAGCACTATTTATCGATATGAGCAAGCGTCTTTTAGAAAATAAAGGAGTTTCAATAGGAAGCTCTCAGTTAAAAAGATTTTTTCATTTCATTCAAGAATGTTCACCTTGGTTTCCAGAAAGTGGCTCTTTTGATCTGAGGACGTGGAAAAGGGTAGGAGATGACATGCAGATTTTTTATCGTCAATTTGGGGATGAAAAGATTCCAAGAGACGCCTTTACTCTTTGGAACTTGTTTCGGGATTGCTTTGATTCTAGGCATGAAGCAGAACAACTAAGAAGAAAATTAAAATCTCCCCTTTCCACCTCTTCAGATCAAAAGGAGGACGAAAAAGGTAAACAACAGGTAATTGCAGTTGCTGAGAATGTACAGGAAGGTAAGAATGAGTCAGAAAGTGATAGTGACAGCGATAGTGCTGTAGATGAGAAAAATAAGTTAACAGATAAACTTTCTCCTTCAGATGAGGAGGATTTAGAAGAAGCTGCATTTAAATATCATAATGAAGATTATCCTCCCTTTTTAGCTCCAGTTGTAACAGGGAGGCCAAGAAAAAAATCTATTAAACCTTTGCCTAACAGAGTAGGCTTTTTAGGAGCAGTTGCAGAGGCTCAACAACAAGGAGATCTGAGCATCTGCTGCCCTGTCATCTGGGCAATAGATGATGATGGTGAGCCCCAATGGGAGCCTTTGTCTTTTAAGATCATTAAAGAATTAAGAACAGCAGTAAGGGATTTGGGACCAACTTCCCCTTATGCTGTTCAATTGGTAGAAAATATTGGCTCTCGATGGCTCACACCTTTTGATTGGCAACAAACTGCTAAATCATGTTTAACTCCTGGTCAATATTTGTTGTGGAAAACGGAGTATGAAGAGCAGGCAAAATCAGCTCTTCAGTCACAAATTCTTAAAGGGACCAGGGGCAGAGAAAAGTTAATTTTAGGACAATTATTAGGGACTGATAATGGGGACAACGAACCTATGTAGGCATTTGTCTTGTCTGGTGCCTGAGGGTTTGGCCTGGCTGCTTGGAAGGAGTTAATGTACAATCTTTTGTTTTACAATAGAAGTAGAAGTTTAGTTAAGCAAGTTAATTTTTAGAGTGTTTATTTAGGAATAAAGAATAGTTAGATGTAGGTGTGAATTAAGTTTTAATAACGTCATAGAAAGTCTATTGTACCATAGATGTAGTTTCGGTAATAATTGCAAGTGATGAAAAGTGATGATTATATGGGACCAGTGGGTTGTAACGTTCTTGCTCAAAGGAAAGGACATTGTAATTGTCTTTTCTGGGAATAAACTGTAATCCTATTTTTCTTAAAACATATGTCACTTACAAAGAGATATTATGATATTGTTCATTGATTATTTTATGATTATGTAGCAAATAAGAAAGAAAAGTATAAAAGTCTGATGCTTGCTTCAATAAATTGTCAGCATTCAGCAGATCCCTTGAGTCTGTGTGTTTGTTGTCCCAGCATTCAACAGATCCTTTGGGTCTGTATGTTTGCTGCCGCTCCATCGCCGACGCTGCCCTTCCTCCCTTTTGGGGGATCCCTTACCAGTGGGGACCTTTACAATCTCTGTGCTGGGGCTGGTCCCCGGCATTTCTGGCGCCCGAACAGGGACCCATTGGTAATCCCCCCTCCTTATAATCTATCCCCTTTCATTTCTTTCAGGAAATAAGAAGTGGGCAGCTAGGATCCTGCACCAGGGAGCTGCGGTCCCCCCAGTAGCATAGACTGGGTGATAAAGGGCAGGGAATCAAGAACAGTAAGTATGGGTACACAAGAATCTAAAGAACGAGCACTATTTATCGATATGAGCAAGCGTCTTTTAGAAAATAAAGGAGTTTCAATAGGAAGCTCTCAGTTAAAAAGATTTTTTCATTTCATTCAAGAATGTTCACCTTGGTTTCCAGAAAGTGGCTCTTTTGATCTGAGGACGTGGAAAAGGGTAGGAGATGACATGCAGATTTTTTATCGTCAATTTGGGGATGAAAAGATTCCAAGAGACGCCTTTACTCTTTGGAACTTGTTTCGGGATTGCTTTGATTCTAGGCATGAAGCAGAACAACTAAGAAGAAAATTAAAATCTCCCCTTTCCACCTCTTCAGATCAAAAGGAGGACGAAAAAGGTAAACAACAGGTAATTGCAGTTGCTGAGAATGTACAGGAAGGTAAGAATGAGTCAGAAAGTGATAGTGACAGCGATAGTGCTGTAGATGAGAAAAATAAGTTAACAGATAAACTTTCTCCTTCAGATGAGGAGGATTTAGAAGAAGCTGCATTTAAATATCATAATGAAGATTATCCTCCCTTTTTAGCTCCAGTTGTAACAGGGAGGCCAAGAAAAAAATCTATTAAACCTTTGCCTAACAGAGTAGGCTTTTTAGGAGCAGTTGCAGAGGCTCAACAACAAGGAGATCTGAGCATCTGCTGCCCTGTCATCTGGGCAATAGATGATGATGGTGAGCCCCAATGGGAGCCTTTGTCTTTTAAGATCATTAAAGAATTAAGAACAGCAGTAAGGGATTTGGGACCAACTTCCCCTTATGCTGTTCAATTGGTAGAAAATATTGGCTCTCGATGGCTCACACCTTTTGATTGGCAACAAACTGCTAAATCATGTTTAACTCCTGGTCAATATTTGTTGTGGAAAACGGAGTATGAAGAGCAGGCAAAATCAGCTCTTCAGTCACAAATTCTTAAAGGGACCAGGGGCAGAGAAAAGTTAATTTTAGGACAATTATTAGGGACTGATAATGGGGACAACGAACCTATGTAGGCATTCGTCTTGTCTGGTGCCTGAGAGTCTGGCCTGGCTGCTTGGAAGGAGTTAATGTACAATCTTTTGTTTTACAATAGAAGTAGAAGTTTAGTTAAGCAAGTTAATTTTTAGAGTGTTTATTTAGGAATAAAGAATAGTTAGATGTAGGTGTGAATTAAGTTTTAATAACGTCATAGAAAGTCTATTGTACCATAGATGTAGTTTCGGTAATAATTGCAAGTGATGAAAAGTGATGATTATATGGGACCAGTGGGTTGTAACGTTCTTGCTCAAAGGAAAGGACATTGTAATTGTCTTTTCTGGGAATAAACTGTAATCCTATTTTTCTTAAAACATATGTCACTTACAAAGAGATATTATGATATTGTTCATTGATTATTTTATGATTATGTAGCAAATAAGAAAGAAAAGTATAAAAGTCTGATGCTTGCTTCAATAAATTGTCAGCATTCAGCAGATCCCTTGAGTCTGTGTGTTTGTTGTCCCAGCATTCAACAGATCCTTTGGGTCTGTATGTTTGCTGTTCGCTCCATCGCCGACGCTGCCCTTCCTCCCTTTTGGGGGATCCCTTACCAGTGGGGACCTTTACAATCTCTGTGCTGGGGCTGGTCCCCGGCATCTGGTCCCAGAGAGAGAGCCAATTCCCAGCCAATGCACCAAAATGTAAGACTGGCCCATAAGCGCAAGTCTTACTTGTTGGGAAGGCTCATCTCGAAAAGATCAGGAGACAGAGTCTGATGCAATAACGCAAGAGGTTTTTATTTTCAGCATGCTGAAGGTCACCCCGTTTTCAGGACAGAAGCGGCCCCGAGCTCTTAACTCAAGCATCTTTTATACAGTTTGGTAGGCAGACTTTGGTAANCCACCCTGAGGCTACTGGGTCTAGTTTTTTAGACAGATATGCTACAGGCCTTTTCCAGGGCTCCAGTTTTTTTTTTTTTTTCCCTTGTAGTACGCACATTGATCCTTTGCCAGGGGTCCCTTCCTGTTGCCCGGTACTGTCTTACTGGGCTCCCTAGTTTCCCTGACTACAGTGGCCAGAATTTTGTGAAAATTTCTTTCTTGGCATCTTTTTCTCTTTCTTTTTTTTTTTTCTGACTTTCTATTATGATAAACCTTTTCAGCCACTAATTCCCTTAATGACTTATCTTGTAACCCTTCAAGCTTCTGCAGTTTCTTCCTGATGTTTCTACTAGACTGGTCAATAAAAGAAACTGTCACAGTAGCCTTGTGCTCTTTACCATTATTATACAGGGTAAACTGACGGAATGAATCCATGAGTGTCTCCAAAAATGCTGATGGGAACTCATTGGGCCCCTGGATTACCTCTTTTACATTAGTCAAATTGGTGGGGTGTTTTGCTGCCCCTTGGATACCTGCCATTAGAGCCTGGCAATAGACCTTTAGGTGCTTCCTACCTTCTGCCGAGTTGAAACCCCAATTTGGTCTGGTCAATGGGAATCCTGCATCTATA
>NW_007737846.1:40952-43178 GCF_000696425.1 Galeopterus variegatus | reverse complement strand
GATTCACAACAGGTGGCTTACTCAGAGTTAGCAAGCTATACATTAATTGGTACATTAAGAAACTTAAGAACTTACATGAATCCTTTGTTTAGGAACAGGATGTCTCATCCAAGTTATGAGTCTCCTTCTTCAAGTTTATGAAACTTTAGAGAACTGCTTGTGTAGACAAGACATCATTTCCCCCCACTTTTTTTAAAAACAATATTCCTCATGGAAGCATTGAAGATCAATTTTCTGATTGAAAAGGTTTTACTTTTCTTTGTATGGATGCCTAAGTGCTCGGAAGACTCATTCCCAGGTAGACATGTTATTTTATACTATAAAAATCAGAAGGATACTTACAAATAGTTTTCAAATTTTGGAGGAATCAAAGAGGAAAAAGGCAGATATTTTCATCTTTGTTTATAAAGTACATTTTACCAAATGCTGTAAGTTATAGATAACTTAGAAGAAAAGTTTCCTTAAAACAAAACATTTAAGTAAAGAACAAACAATGCAAGTTACAAAACATTTTTATCAGTTACTTAACTTTGTATACTTAATTTTTGCTTTACTTGATCTTAATTAGTAGTTCTAAAAACTCATCGAATTTTTTACTAGAGTTTTGAAAACCTTTTATTTTGTCCATTGTTCTCAAAGTTATTTGACCTTAATATTAAGTTTTAGTCTTTAGAAAAACTTAGTTAATTGCTTTTTAATTATAATCACTTTAATCATATACAATTTTTTTTTTATTTTTTATAAATTTGCTGTTTACAAACCATTATCACCACTTACTCGGACCCTTGATGACATGTTTTAGATTTTTCATTTGTCCTATACTCCCCACTTCCTAAATAACCAGTCATTTTGCTCTAGGACAAAAGATCACTACACAAGATGCTTTTTTACAATGAAGTATTTTTTTTTCCTGCATACTGATTTCCTTTTTCACCAACAATACTAAATTTACCTCATTTATCTGAAAATCCCATGATCAAAGATCATTCTGTTTTAGGCTGGGCTTATAACTTTAACCTTAAAACCTCTAGGAAAGACAAATGTAACCCTGTTTGACCAGCAAACCCAAGCAGATAATTCCAAAAACATTTCTCATAGCAGTGTGATTTTCAAAAAGCCTTTTTTACTACCTTTTTTTTTTTTTTTTTCAGTTTTAGTTCAATGTTCACATTTTGCTAGAACTGGCTGCGTTGTATGAGAAAAACAGAATCTCCAGGTGGCCTTGATTTTTTAACAGGTTTTTCTTTATCTTGGCTGAAATGCCATAGACAGTGAGTTTTTCTTATAACAACACTTGCAGAACTCTGTGCACAGACAGACAAATTTTGTCTAGAGACTTAGCTAATTACACTGTTCAGTTTTTCAAGCTTGCCAGGAGAAACTGAGAAAAAATAATTTCTTTCAGTCATCAGGTCTTTAATGACCAATAGGCACAAACTTAGGTACTCACACACAAACAGACAGACAAATTATAAGCCCTGGCTTTCACGTCAGCCCAGTATTTCAGAGTCAGATTTAAAGGGGCAGAGACAGCCTGCCCCATGTCACCCCAGAAAGTCGTCAGTCCCAACACACACACAACCAGACAAACAGAAACCAAAACACTGATGTGCCCCTGCCATGGGTGCAACAACCAGATTATCAGAGAACTCAGAAGGGGTCTCCTCCCTAGAGATCTCCCGTGGAGCCGAACCTGTTCATCTCCTAACAGAGGAATCTGGAGCGTCCTCCAGGACTCCTGTGGCTGCAGCATGCTGACACATCTGCCTAGCCGCTTGGCCACACAGATGGCTCTGCTTTGGAGCCTCAGAAAATCTAAAATCAGAATGGTGATTCCTTCCTGGAGCCGCTGAAAAGCTAAACAGACCAGTGACTCCCTCCTGGAGCCACCAAAAAACTGAAACAGTGATGACTCCACCCTGGAGACACCAAGAAACTGAAACCAGACTGATGACTCTGTCCTGGAACCACCAAGAAACCAAAACCAGATTACAGCAGACAAAAATGACACAGAGACAGACACAGCAGATGGACAGACAACCGTGGTACTCGCTGCTCGAGCGATCCTCTGTTCTCTAGTCTCTGGTTGCAGGGGCGCCTCCAACTCATAAGATTAAGCTTGATAAAGATCTTTTAATGAAACACGGTGTTTACAGGGCCTCATTGTGAAGGAATGATGGCAAGGCCTCATCATGGGAGAAGATGCCGGCGTTCCACCCTGATATT
>NW_007737846.1:39363-39750 GCF_000696425.1 Galeopterus variegatus | reverse complement strand
CCCCCCCCTCTTTCCTCCCTTGGTGTCCAAAGATAAGGTAATCAGGGGAGCATACTCCCTTCCTGGAACAGGGTGCTACTTTGGGCTCTTTGGAAAGTCCCTTCCCCCTGGCAGCAGAAAGTCCTAATCCTCTGGCTATGGAAGGTCTTAAGCACCTGGTTTTGTTTACCAAAAAGGTTGGGGGTTATCTCTACCTCCACAGCCTCAAGTCCCAGATATTCTGGAATATAAACATGCTAGAATTGGCTATCAGTATTGCAAAATGAGATTCAGAATGACTAGGGAGATAGTTTTGAAAGTTTAGTTTTGCATAGTATCAAACCACGTTATTATAGTCTGATTCCAGGATTCTTCTGGAAAGTAACCAAATAGGATTTAGCCTCTGGA
>NW_007737846.1:38457-39141 GCF_000696425.1 Galeopterus variegatus | reverse complement strand
TTATTATAGTCTGATTCCAGGATTCTTCTGGAAAGTAACCAAATAGGATTTAGCCTCTGGATCTTGGAAGTTCCTAAGCCTTCCAATTTAAGGACACCTGGTGGGCTAGGACCCTATTGATTGAGGTTTCACAGTGGCAACCAAGTCACTTCTGAGTGACTCTTCAAAAGCCAAGTCTGGAAAGAATGAAAAGGGTTTCAAAGAACTTTGATCACCTCAATTAACCAAGCCACAGGGATTCAAAATAAAGCAATTAGCAGACTTAAATAACACAGGCTGGTGGAATGCAGTCATTATTTTTGCTTTCACAGTATAGTTCTGTTCTGTTTTGTTTTGTTTTGTGTTTGATGACTGGTTGAAGGTTAAATGGTACGTCTATCAAGTTACAAGAGCCGGTGGAATGTAACACCTTTTTAAAGGCCTGCTAGCAATTGCTTCTACCTTTTGGCATCTCCAATTGTGTCAAAATGTTTTAATTATCTAAATATGTACTTTCACTTAAATATAGGTCCAAAAATAAAGTTTCTGATATGACAATAGGGGATCAATTTAGAAAAAGACTCTGGGATAAGCCTTAGGTGTGGTGGATTCAGGACAGGCTAGTCCAAAATATTGCACCTTGGCATTTGAGGAAACAGCAGAAGCAGGAGGGTGGCTCTCACATTCCCCTCATCCTTCTCCCTT
>NW_007737846.1:35535-37790 GCF_000696425.1 Galeopterus variegatus | reverse complement strand
TGTATGTGGGATCCGAACCCTTGGCGGGAGCGCCTCCGCGCTTCCCAAGCGGCGCACTAGCACTGTGCGCCACCGGGCCGGCCCATCCTTCTCCCTTGAAGTGGGCCATAAAAGAATTATTTGGCCTTCCTCTAAAGTAGGTCATAAAATCTTCATTCCAGAGCTGTCTACCCTACACCTCAAGGAAAGGAATGTCACACAGGGACACAGAGAAGAATCTGAACAAAGAGGCCTTGCTTAGCTCTCCCCCAATTTATTTCCATACACTTTTGTCCTCCAATCATACTTCTATATGACTGTCCATAAAAATACACTATTTTCCCTTTTTTTTGGCTCTTATTTTACTAAGGCCCCATATCACGTAAAACTTTTATTAAATAAATTTGCATGCTTTTCTCTTGTTAATCTGTTTCCTGTTATAAGGCCCTCAGCCATGAACCTTGCAATGGGTGAGAAATGTTTTCTCCCCCACAGCTGTATTTTACTAAAAGCAACCTTGTGTTTGGGGGGTAGTAAAAGGGGATGGAGAGGTGCACTAGATAATCTAGAGCCCATCCATCACACATCTCCATGTTTATGTTAAACTTAGACACCCTGGGTTTTAAATAGAATGTAAAAATAACTTGCCACACGGTGTGTATAATGAGTTATGGAAACAAAGAGAGGGTTAAATATTGGCTGAATTATTTACTAGCTGTCTGGAACAAAGTTGTTTTGTTTTGTTTCAATTTGATGATCTTTTCATTTTCATCTGTAATACAGTGTTATAACTGGCTTACAGCATTGCTGAAAGTATAAAGTACAATATATAAAAATAGCACACTCAAGACGTTACTTTAGAATAAACTTGCTTGTTTCTTTTTCTTTTCTTATTTTAACAGAGAAGAATACCTATCAAGGTCTTCCCTATAAGGTGATTTAAAAATTAACACACAAATTATACAATGTTATATTGGGAAGGGGCATTAAAATACATTTTCTCTCTACTTTTAAAGACCAAAAAAATGTGGCTTATCTATCACAGGCTTAAAACAAATTTCCTAAAAAACCGGGCATCTATTCTATAAATTCAGCTCACTACTGGGAATATACCTGAAGGAAATGAAATCCATATATCAGAAAGACACCTGCACTAGTATGTTCATTGCAGCACTATCAACAATAGCCAAGAGATGAAATCGACCTAAATGTCCATCAACAGATGAACAGATTAAAAAACTGTGGTATATATACATAATGGAGTACTACTCAGCTATTAAAGAAAACGATATCCTGTCATTTATAGCAACATGGATGGAACTGAAAATCATCATATTAAGTGAAGGTACAAAAAAACAAATAGTGGGTGATATCATTCATATGTGGAATTAGAAAAAAAAGTGGTTCTCATTGAAGTATGGAGTAGAATAATGGTTGCCAGAGGTGAGGGTTTGGGGGGAAGGAAATAGTGGACTAATGGGTACAAAACTACACTATCTACCCTTAGTGAATCATTGTGCAGTATATGCACATAATGAAAAAAATATACTGTATGCCACAAATAGGTACAACTAACTGTTAAAATATTTTGAATTAAAAAAAAAAAAAAAACTGGGCATCCATTTTAGTTCAAGCTATAGCCATGATGAATTTAAATGCTATCCCTCAGATTTTTCAAGTCTCATTAACTGCAAATATCATCTCAAACGTTACATTCTTGCTTCTTAAAAATATTATTTTATAAGATTGTCAACCTCTGGCAAAAAAATAAATGACTAGAAATTATTTAAAAATTCACATATTTTTCCTTCATAAAGAAAATTCTGCACACTACATTAAAATGATATGTTCGCTTGGTAACTTTATTGATCTCAAAGAGGTTGTGTGTGATTTGCACTAACCACTATAACAAAGCTGTTTTTTGCTCTAAGTTTGGCCCCTTAATATTTCTTTCTGCCACTGACAATTTTTTGATGAGATAACAGTTCATTTTAAATAATTCTTTAAATATAAACAACAAAATTAGTTTATATTATAAATCCTGAAATGTGGCTGTCAATGGTGAAAAAGATATTATTTTAATTCAAAGTAAAGGAACAAAGAAACTGTATATTAAATAATTAAAATAATATTTTTATGAGAAAGGCATGAAATAAAGCAAAACAGACTTTAAATACGCTTGCCATGGTTGCTTTTCCAGAAAAATTTTACACATACACTTCAGCAAATAGGGCTGGGCACAGACTTCATGAATATGACCCCAAAAGCATGGGCAA
>NW_007737846.1:32781-34535 GCF_000696425.1 Galeopterus variegatus | reverse complement strand
GACATTCTTGGGTGGGAGGGGGGAGAGGGAGGAGGGAGGGAGGTTTCGGTGATGGGCCATCATAACCAACTACATTGTATATTGACAAAATAAAAATTAAAAAAAAAAAAAGAACTGGATCCTGAGATGTGACAGAATTGCTGCAATCTCATGATAAAACTTTAACAGATACGGTGTTGTTTCTCATGGATGAGCAAAGAAAGTGATTTCTTGAGATGGAATCTACTCCTGGTGAAGATGCTGTGAACATTGTTTAAATGACAACAAAGGACTTAAAATCTTACATAAACTTAGATGATAAAGCAGCAGCAGGATTTGAGAGGACTGACTCCAATTCTGACAGAAGTTCGACTGTGGCTAAAACACTATTAAACAGCATCACATGCTACAGACAAAACTTTCTTGAAAGGAAGAGCCAATCAATGTGGCAAATTTCATTGTTTTATTTCAAGAAATTACCACAGCCACCCCTACCTTCAGCAACCAACACCCTGATCAGCCAGCAGCTACCAACATTGAGGCAAGACCCTCCACCAGCCAAAAGACTGATTTGCTGAAGATGATTGTTATCATTTTTTAGCAATAAAATATTTTTAAACTAAAAAAAAAAAAAAGAAAATGCTTGCTTTCTGTTGGCAATAGATTCAATAATGCTCAGTGAATTATCTAAAATGGATTTTAAGTAACAGTAATATGACAAAATGGATTTTAAGTAACAGTAATATGAGCTGGAAACAATACACAGAAAAATCCAGCATCTATAGCATAAACAGTTTACAGTTTATGGAGAGAATTGGGTATAGATTGCTAACCACAATTCCACATGATGATTGCCATTTCAGAGCTACAACAATATAGTAAGAGCAGAGAGAGGGATCAATGAACTGTCTCACACAAGCAGAGAAAGGCTTCACACAAGTGGCATTTCAGCTTCATTTTGAAGGATGAATATCATACTAAAATGAAACTAAATTTCCAGGGATTTGCATTTTTAATAGGCTATGAATATTCATGAGATACAAAGCTGATTGTTACCTCAGGTGCCCATGATGTGGGGGACAGATTCATACTGGTTGTATACCCATTACCACAAATGGCATTTGTACCCAGTGTCCCCCACCCGATTATCCCCAACCTCCCTCCCTCTCTGCCCTTCCCCCCCACTCCACTTTGTAGCTCATAGAATGGTCTCTCCCTCTGTAAGTCTAATGCACTACCGTGGTCTTTCTTTCCTTCCTTCTTTCTCTCTTAGCTCCCACATTTGAGGGAGCACAGGTGGTATTTATACCTCTGTGCTTTGCTTATTTCACTAGACATAACTTTCTCCAGGCTCATCCATGTTGTTGCAAATGGGAGTATTTCATTCTTTTTTATGGCAGAGTAGTATTCCATGGTGTATATATACCACAGTTTCCTTATCCAATAATCCTTTGATGGGCATTTAGGTTGGTTCCATGTCTTGCCTATTGTAAACAGAGCTGAAATGAACATGGGAGTGCAGGTATCCCTTCGACATGATGATTTCCATTCCTCTGGGTATATACCCAGACATGGGATTGTTGCATCATATGGAAGATGTATCTGTAGTTGTTTGAGAAACTTCCATGCTGTTTTCCATAGTGGCTGTATTTATTTACAGTCCTACCAACAGCGTAGGAGTGTTCCCTTTTCCCCACACCCTTGCTGACACTTGTTATTCACTGTCTTTTTGATTATAGCCAGTCTAACTGGGGTGAGGTGGTGTCTCAATGTAG
>NW_007737846.1:30768-32046 GCF_000696425.1 Galeopterus variegatus | reverse complement strand
CAATCATCCATTGATGGACATTTAGGTTGGTTCCATGTCTTGCCTATTGTAAACAGAGCTGAAATGAACATGGGAGTGCAGGTATCCCTTCCACATGATGATTTCCATTCCTCTGGGTATATACCCAGACATGGGATTGCTGCATCATATGGAAGATGTATCTGTAGTTGTTTGAGAAACTTCCATGCTGTTTTCCATAGTGGTTGTACTTATTTACAGTCCTACCAACAGCGTAGGAGTGTTCCCTTTTCCCCACACCCTTGCTGGCACTTATTATTCACTGTCTTTTTGATTATAGCCAGTCTAACTGGGGTGAGGTGGTGTCTCAATGTAGTTTTAATTTGCATTTCCTTGATGATTAGTGATGTTGAGCATTTTTTCACGTACCTGTCGGCCATTTGTAAGTCGTCCTTTGAAAAATGTCTATTCGGCAATTTTGCCCATATTTTAATTTGGTTATTTGATTTTTTACTATATAATTGTTTGAGTTCATTGTATATTATGGATATTAATACCTTGTCAGATGCATAGTTAGCAAAAATTTTCTCCCCACTCTGTAGGTTGTTGTTTCACTCTGTTGATTGTTTACTTTGCTGTGCAGAAGCTTTTTAGTTTGATATAGTCCCATCTGTTTAGTTTTTCTTTTGTTGCTTGTGCTTTAGGGCTCCTGTTAAAGCAAACTCTGTGCCCAGACATAGTTGCTGGAATGTTCCACCTACATTTTCCCTTAGTAATTTTACAGTTTTGGGTCTTATACATAGGTTTTAATCCATTTTTAGTTGATTTTAGTATATGGTGAGAGATACATATCTAGTTTCATTCTTCTGTATATGGATATCCAGTTTTCCCAGCACCACTTATTGAAGAGGCAGTCTTTTCNAAAAGCCATCCGGACCCAGACTTTTCTTTTTTGGAAGATTGCTAATTGCTGGTTCAATCTCATTGCTTGTTATTGGTCTGTTCAGGTTTTATATCTCTTCTTGGTTCAGTCTTGGTAGTTTGTAGGGGTCTAGAAAATTATCCATATCTTCCAGATTTTCATATTTATTGTCATACAGTTGTTTATGATAGTCTGTAATGATTCTTTGTATTTCTGTGTATCAGTTGTTATGTCCCCTTTCCATTTCTGATTTTTGTTATTTGGGTCTTCTCTCTCTCTCTCTCTCTCTCTTTTTTTTTTTTGTTAACCTAGTTAATAGTTTGTCTATTTTATTTATCTTCTCAAAAAAACAGCTTTTTGGTTTTTTGTTGATCTTTTCTATTGTTTTTTGGGTCTCT
>NW_007737846.1:28280-29731 GCF_000696425.1 Galeopterus variegatus | reverse complement strand
AATGTCCAAATACTAGAAGCTTAATTGCCATTATAACTGTTGAGGGTAGGAAATCCTATTACGGTAATTGAAAGGTGGGACCTTGAAGAGGTGATTAAGTTGATGGTTTCATGATGGTTGTGGGCATGGTTCTGAGGGCTTTACAAGGAGAGTACATGAGGAGTTCCCTCTCTCTTTGTTCCACTATTTTCTGCCATGTGAGACCCCTGCATTGCTGTAAAGCCACCACCAAGAAGACCCTCACCAGATATATTCCCTGGACTTTGGAATTCCCAGCCTCTGAAACTGTAAGTATCAAATTTCATTTTCTTACAAATTACCCAGTTCCAGACATTTTGTTATTAGCAACAGAAACAGACTAATACAACAGCTGACTAGCAGAATTAGAAAAGGCTTCATGTAGGAGGTGGCATTTGAAATGAAACTTAAAGATCAACAGGTCCAAAGGAAATATACACATAGCTAATAAGAAAATGAAAAGATGGTTGACATCATTAGCAATTAGAGAAAAACAAATCAAAACCACAATATTGTACCACTTTATACTAAAATGACTGTAATAAAATGAAAACAAAAACATAATAACAAGTATTGATGGATATGGAAAAAATATAACCCCTCATACAATGCTTATAGAAATGTTAATTTGTCTGCTGTTTTAGAAGACAATATAATAGTTCCACAAAAGGTTAAACACAGAATTAATGTCACCCAGCAATTCTACTCCCAGGTACATACTTAAGAGAAACAAAAACATATGCCCATATAAAGACNTTGACATCATTAGCAATTAGAGAAAAACAAATCAAAACCACAATATTGTACCACTTTATACCCACTAAAATGACTGTAATAAAATGAAAACAAAAACATAATAACAAATATTGATGGATATGGAAAAAATATAACCCCTCATACAATGCTTATAGAAATGTTAATTTGTCCTGCTGTTTTAGAAGACAATATTATAGTTCCACAAAAGGTTAAACACAGCATTAATGTCACTCAGCAATTCTACTCCCAGGTACATACTTAAGAGAAACAAAAACATATGCCCATATAAAGACTTGTACACAAATATTCATAGCAGCATGTTCATGATAGGCAAAAAGTGGAAGTAACCCAAATCTTCATCAACTGATGAGTAGATAAATAAAATGTGGTCTATCAATACCATAGAATATTACTCAATAATAAAAAGGAATGAAGTATTGATACATGCTACGACATGGATGACTCTTGAAGACATTGTGCTAAGCAAAAGAAGCTAGACACAAAAGATGGCATATTATATAATATCATTTATATGATATTTAGAATAGGCAAATCTATAGAGAAAGGAAATAGATTAGTGGTTTCTTAGGGTGGGGGTGGGAGATGGGAGATGGGGTTACAGGAATTGACTGCTAATGGATATGTGGTTTCTTGAGGTGAAGAAAATGTTCTTAAAT
>NW_007737846.1:27298-27744 GCF_000696425.1 Galeopterus variegatus | reverse complement strand
AGTGAATTACATGGTATATAAATTATATCTCAATATAGACATATATATTTAGAATTTCAAAAATTCTTCCACTAAAACCAGGTAAGAACATTCCAATTGGAAGGATGGCATTGAAAGATGCAGAAAAGAGGCGAGAAATCCCAGAATCTTTTGAGCACTTAGAATAGTTTAATAGCTAGAGAATGTGGTAGGTAGAATTCTAAGATGGTATCTGGGATTCTCTGGCCTGGTGTACACATATTCATCAATTTATTTCATCAAACACTAATCTAGGTGATGCTGTGAAGGGATTCTGCAGGTGTAGTTAAAATCCTCAGTTAGTTGACTTTAAGTTAATCAAAAGGAAAATTCTGGTTACAGCTGATCTAATCAGGTCAGCCCTTGAAAGAAGTCAGAAAGATTCTAAGCAGCAGAGATTTTTCTCTTGCTGGCCTTGAAGGAGCAAA
>NW_007737846.1:15174-26539 GCF_000696425.1 Galeopterus variegatus | reverse complement strand
ACCCATTAGTCCACCACTTTTCCTCCTTCTACCCTAAGTGAATCATTGTGCAGTATATTCATTTATTGAAACAGCACACTATACCCCACAAATATGTACAAGTAAATGTTAAAATATTTTGAATTAAAAAAAAAAAAAGAAAACCCCTATAGGAAGAAAAGAAAATCAGTGGGCCTGTGCCCAGACTTCTGACCCACAGAAACAGTGAAATAATAAATTTTTGTTGTTTTAAGCCACTAAGTTTGTGGTGATTTGTTACACAGCAATAGAAAACTAATATAAGTGCATAGTATTAGTGGAATGGAAGACAAGTCTAAAAAACATAAAGATAGACTCACTACTGCCGGGAGCTTTCAGTGATTGGTTGTAATTGATTCATTTCCTTTCAAGCTTGTTAGCATAAACATGATGAAGGTGTTATCTAAGTTTATGTGCCTGCCTTTCTGTAGTTAGAATATATGCACAGATTTTCATTAATGCCAACTTTTTCTTTGACTCAAACTGTTAAAAATTATTTTTACCACATTTTCTTATGACATGTACATGTTTATTTCTTTACATTTAAATAAAAATATATTGAATATTTCTGATAATGAGTTGAAATGTGTTGTTCTCATATCTGCTTTGCTGAATTTGGATCAAATTTCATGTATCAATCTTTGATTTTAAAAGGTAACTGGTTCATTAATGTCTCTTATGTCCTCCCATGAGCAGTGTGTGAAATCCAAGTTATATTTAAAATAAAAGTAATGCATAATACTTTTTTTCTGAACATTTTACATGTATAACATATAATGTACAAATTATGAAAACTTAGGAAAATAAAAGTTATTTGCAACTGAAAAATACAATTTATCTGAAAATACAACAGATAACATGGTTGATTATTATACACCTTTAAACTTTTCTGCATGTGTATGTGTTTCTCCCCACTTATATTGCCCTATTGCCTACTTGTCATAAACATTTTACATATTATTTTTATCCTCTGACATCATGTTATGTAAAGATATAGGTATATATGTAATAATTATAAATGTTCTTTAAAGAAAAATGAGAAAAACAAGTAAACATAAAGAAGATAAGATTTTTAAATTGTGTATAACATTATTATACCCTGAAATGTATATGCTTTAAAAATGGAATCATACTTCTATTTGTGTACCCTATTGCTACCATAACAAATTATCACAAAGTTGGTGGCTTTAAACAACAATAATTTATTATCTTATAATTCTAGGTATCCAAAGTCTGAAATGATTCTCATGGGGCTAAAATCAGGGTATTGGCAGGTGTGCATTTTTTCTGGAAGCTCTAGGGAAAAATTTGTTTCCTTGTCTTTTCCAGTTCATATAGGCTTCCCATATTCCTTGGCTTGTAGCTCCCTTTCATCTTCAAAACCAGTAAAGCAGCATCTTCATATTTTTCTCTGACTCTGACACTGACCCTCCTTCCTAGCTTTTTCATTTTTTATACACTTGTAATTACATTGGCTCCATTTGGATAATCCAGGACGATCTCCCCATTTCAAGGTCAGCTAATTAGCAACCTTAATTCTACCTGCAACTTTAATTTCCCCATTGCCATGTAATATGATGTATTTACTGGTTTTGGGGATTAAGACATGCATGTCTTTGAAGTGTCATCATTTTTCATATCACACTTGATATTTGCTTTTTAAATAGCACCATATCTTCTCTTCCTATTCACATTCATGTTTCTCATTGTTCTTAATGATTTTATCAATTCCTGTAGATGAATGCACCAGACTATTCCTTGGCACTTGTGGTTTTCTAGTTTTTACTATTATAAATTGGTAACAATTAGCATAGTCATTCAATAATTTATTTATACTTTTTTATTCATTCTATATGCAATAGTTAAAAATAATTTTTTAGAACAACTATGTGATTTCTACACATGAAAAGCATTACAAGTCAATGGTCAATAGAAGTTCTGGAACCAGAATGTCTGGGTTCAATTTCCTGTGTCATCACTTACTGTCTGTTTGGCCTTAAACAAATTACATAATCACTATAAGCCTCATTTTAGAACATCTATCATTAAGATTGTTGTGAGAATTAAATGTATTGATTTCTATAAAGTGCTAGGAGGACTGCCTGGCCTACAGTACAGAATCATTGATGATATCATTATGGTGGACCAAGTACAGGGCTAGGTGGTGGTATGCAATCATGAACAAAAGCTCACGATCCCTGCCTTTGTGAACTGTAAAATTAACTAACCCATGCATCTTTGGGAACAAGTCCACCAATATCCAAATGATAAATTCCTAAGAACAGAATTGCTAGATAAAAAATACTATGAATTTAGTGATGTCTTATAAATATTATAAGGTGGGTAATTATATGATTTTTCTAGTATAACATATGTTTTTCCCTTATAATTTTATTACATAGAGTGTACATAATAATATTACATGGTTTTACACGGCAAGCATTCCAGTGTCAACTCTAATTTAATGAGAATGATTTAATATGGTTTGGTTTTGAAATTGTGTTGGTATTTGAGTTGGAAAAAAGAAAGACGAAAACTTTTTCTCTCATTTTATGGAAACAAACTCTTATTTGATAGGATTTTTAATTATTTAGGTAACTTGTTATTTAAAAATGTTTATTGACTTCTGTTGAATTTGTGTTCAGCATCTACAGAGAGATTTTTATAAATTATTTCTTTCTCTATGATTTATGAATATAGCAGACATTGTTGATATATTTCCTAATATACAGTCATCCCAGAAAAATTCTTACTTTGTCATAATTTTAGCTGTGTTCCAAAAAACAATGCATGCATCTAAAATGCAGATTTGGTAATATGCTTTGGGGTAATGCAATCCCAGAAAGCACAAAATACATCAAAAAGTATATCATTCTTTTACACATAATAATATTGCATAAGCTGTAATATTGTGGGTTTATTTAATAGGCTGCATTAAAAATAGTAAAGCCACTTTCTTATTCTACTCTCTGCTCTCAAATCTGTTCTTTTGTATTCCCATTTCTAATCCAAAGGAAATATTTCTGACAGATCTCATAGCTTTCCAATCACTTGAAACTATAGCAAACCTTTATTTTTTGGAATTAAAATGACCAGGCTAGTGATCATTCCTCTCCCACTTACATTAGAACCTTATGGAAGGGGACAAGTGGTCTTTGGCCTTTTCTTTCCCTATCTATACTCAGTCCCTTCTCCAGCCAACCATTTGCCACCACTCAGGACACTAGGTTCAGAGTAGAGAGAAAAGATGAAACTTACCTAGTAATAATTATACTTTTCACTTTTGGTCAAATGTCCTGCTCTATGGCAAGTGTCCCAATGCTATCTTATTTTAGGAGAGCATTGTTGCATTGTTTTTCAAAGATTTCAAGAGGTACCTCCACCCTGTACAATTTTTTGACATAGATAAAAAACTGATGTGAAACTGCACTTGATTCTACAGCTTCTTCCTGTCTCCTTTATCCTGCTATTGCTCTCGTGCTTAGATAGTCTCCTTCTTCCACACTTTTCCAGCTGAGATGCTGCCATCAGCATCAATCTTTCTAAACTCCAGAGGATTGCTGTCAAGCTTTTTGAAGGATTATATCACACCCTACTTGAGTATCTGCCCAAGACAGTCTAGAATTTTCTGCAAGTCATCAAATGCAGCTGCAAAGTAGAAGAAAGTTTCCCTAATCACTCCCAGAAGATCCCTTGGGCATCCCTCTGATTTGGCATAGGTGACAGAGTCTCTTCCTCTTTTACTCAATAGGAATGGGAGGGGAAATAGAACAGTTTTCTCCATTCCTACATATTTCTTCAAAAAATACCTACTCACTCTAATAAATTTTCAGCTCCTTTTTAAATAAGATGGAAGAGAGTGAAGGGTTAGATCAGCTTAGTCATCTTGCAGTATCAAGCAGTTTTGGATATGGTTCCATATCTATCATTGTTATTAACTTTGAGGTCCAGAAACAATAGGAATAATCTCTTCCACTTCATGTAGTAATTCTTACACATGATTTGCAACATTCCTCACAAATGATGTTGTCTAACTGTGTGACACAGAACCCTAGACTGTCCTTTATTTCTTTACCAAACATGGATGTTGTTTGGTTCCTGTGGCTAGAGAACAAATAATTCCCAGCAATCAAGTACTTTCTAGGTATTGATTGGTACTATCTTACCACTTTCATAGATCATCTTGTATAATCTTCAAAATAATATTATGAAGTAGATATAATAGTTATTGTATTACTCCACTTTAATAGAGTCAAATGATGGCAGATAAATTGCTTATCATTGCACAGTTAAGCCAGTGGCTGAACTGAGACATGAACCCAAGATTGTTTGAATATTGGATCCATCGTTTTAAAAGTCATAGTATACTGCGAATGGCTTTTGGCTGTATAATATGTCTTGGATCAAGTTCTCACGAGTTTTGTTGTGCTTTAGGAGTTCTTAATCCATTCATTCTCCTGTGGGAATGCAAGGATTTTCCAATCTCTTGGATTTTTAAACATTTTTTTAAAAAGTACTATACTTTTTTCCTCTCAGTTGCAGGCTAATAGATTTTCTAATATTTTTAGAAGGTACATGTGATGAATTATTTTCATATTTTTCACTTCAAGCACTGCTTCTTTCTCTAAGTGTGACTCATATAAGGAGAGTAAAAGGATTGAGATGTTTGTTATGATTCTTATCACATCTCCAACAGTAAACATTATTTGTCAATTTTTATGTGTGAGACACTGTACTAATTACCACCATGCATATAAATACTAATTACCAGCATGAATATCAGCATGATCTCTGGCTTCATGGAGTTCACAATCTAGTTAAAAATGTCATGAAACCTATATACAGAGAAAAGGTAAAAATATAATTCAGCTTACAATAAGTTTCTAAAAGAAAGGCAAACAAATGCTTTAAGAATTCAAGAATTGAATTAGTATGGGCTGTCTGATCAAGAAAAACTTCTTAATCAGGACTCTTATTGGCCATTATATAAATAAATAATTGTCATGGCAGTAGAAAGGCATTGCAGACAAAGGAGAATACGAGGTAATAAGAAGGGGGCAGGCTTTCAGAGATAATCTTTGAAGAAAGTCTTGCATAGTCCCTGCTGTAAAGCCGTGGGGATGAATTTGGAGAACTGAGTTAGGGCCCAGTTTACCAAAGTCTTAAATACTTCTTCAAATATTGCATAAACTCAAGATCTTTAGTATGAAAAGGATAGATGTAAGCATATTAGGCTAGCAGTGGGGTGGGAGAAAAGAAACTGAAAAGGAAAAACAATAGGAAGCCATTTATGATAAAGAAAACGATTTTAACAATCTAATCTTTTTGACAAGCTTATCCTGATTTACATTTATGGTACTCGTTCACCTCCTGAAGAAGAATTACTGGTGATTAAGAGCGCACTCATTAGAGCCAGACAGCCTGGTCTGAATCTCTGTGAACTAGTTTTCTCATCTGCAATGTATGGATAATAATAGTAGTATTTCACTGAATAGCCAAATCTTCCAGTAATAGTATATCATAGAAAGGGACTAAGTTTAATGGTGTTATGTTGTCGTATATTGTTTTGAGACTGAAAGTGCTATTTGTCAGTTAAGCATTTAAAATTTAAAAAGTAATATTTATAGTAGTTATTGCATAGAGCCTCAGATTAATGATTCTCATTGCTAATATTAGATAAACTTTAACAATATCTTGAATCTATTCTTGGTCTAATAATTTCTAGGTCTGAGTGTTTAGGTTCTCCTCTGTGTCAAGAATTAATGAGTGAAATCATTTTTTACTATTATTTCAGATCAGTTACCTTTGTGGTAGTTCATTTCAGATCACTTACATTAATGTGTGCTCTTGAATCTATTCTTGGTCTAATAATTTCTAGGTCTGAGTGTTTAGGTTCTCCTCTGTGTCAAGAATTAATGAGTGAAATCATTTTTTAGTATTATTTCAGATCAGTTACCTTTGTGGTAGTTCATTTCAGATCACTTACATTAATGTGTGCAATTTCAAATTCTTTGAAAGCTACTTATTGTAAAATTTTTGTGTATGTGCATGTGGATATATCTTGGTAAATGTAAAAGCTGTAAGGGAGTGGATAAAGATTCCTATATCAAACTTTATGTGCTAGTCTGAAGACCATAAATATGCTCAAAATTCATCTCAACACTTGTTCACTCACAGGATGAGTACTTGGTCAATTCAGATAATTCCAAAACAAACTCCTGAGTAGATGTGTACTTATTGGTCACAAAGAAAAAATGACAGGTTATCATATCACTTGTAGATAAACATGCTGGCCTCGACTATTGGAAGGGGATTGATGACTACATATTTTACTTGCCACCCGGAATTGTACCACAACCATTTTTAGAGCCAAATTTGATGATGCCCTATGAATATGTAAACTCTGATCTGACCAGCGCTGATTATTATAAATTTATACCAGACATTTCTTTTTCCACCAGTAGCTGGATGATTTCTCCAAACGGGAACAGAAAAAAATATTTTCTAAACACAAATTGTGCAGGTATTGCATGCATATTGTTTCACTGAGAATAAATTATAGACATTAATTAACCAAAAAAGTACTATTTCATAATGATGTTCTGAATATTGAGTTAATATGAGTTATTAACCAAAGGTAATTATGTGTTAGGTATCGAGGAGAAGAGTGTCTTGCTCAGAATAAATAAATATGCAGTTAGAGTTAGCTATCATTGTTAACATTTCTCAAGCAAACTTCAAAGGCTTCAAGGTTTATAGCAGGTAGTGAAAGAGTTGAGTTTTTCATGTTATCTTTCCACTCTAGGATCTTCCAATCATTATTTACGACAGAGCAATTTACTCAAGATTTGTAATCCTAAAACTCTTTCTCCATTATAAGGGAATAATAAAATCACTATGTGCATTGGAGAAAAATTTGAAATGTAAGTGATGTATCAGTGAAGCCTGATACATGACGTGGACCTCAATCATTATCACATTTTTATTTCTGCACCTGTCAAGGTTCAGTCAGGAAAACAAAAGGTATAGCAGTTATTGTAGCAGAGAAAATGTTAATAATTATATAACCACATATGGAAAGCTAAAAATGAAAAAAAGAAACTTTTACTTTATATACATATTATAAATACAAGAAGTAGCTACACATCCCTAGGGTAGGGAAGCAAAGGGAAGCAGTTGGGGTTGTTAGAAGCTTGGAGAGCTCTGCAGATCCAGTTCTCTGAGGAGGAGCTGTTTCCCTGCTGGCACTGGTGCCTCAGGAACTAGGAGAAGGACCCAAACATTCTCTGAGTCCCACAGCTGTCACTCTGACCTCTGAGAAAAAAGGTAGAGGTCTTAAGATGTTTCTGTCTCTAAGGCCATGTGATACAGCTGGTACTAGGAATGGGAGAAACACTGGAAACTAATTAATCACAACTATCTTTGCCAGGAGGAAGAACCATTGAAGGGGTGATGGTAACAAGAATAGGAAACAAACAGAAGGGAGCAAGTCCCTTATCTTTAACCGTCTTCCAGCCTTGCAGTCTCTTGCTTTTGTCCCCATTGACACAATGGAGCCAGCTGGTGAGGGAAACATTTGCTTTGCTGCTCCAATGCTAGCATCAAAGCAGAATGTAGATATGTGGGTTTGAAGTTGCAAAACAGTAGCTTAATAATTTGCAGATGTTTGCTGTTTGGCAAGTATCTCATCAATCTGAAAAATGATGGGAACACACTGTTTCTCATGTATGCTTATGCAAAGGGATTCATTTACTTTCTTATTTTTAGGAACTAAATACCAAAAGGATTAATGTTAAAATTGATGTTAAATCTGAATGACTCTCATGTAGTCAAAAGACCACTGGACAGATACAGATAAAAGGCAAATGTTGAGAGTTAAGAGGACTGGGTTTTGATCCAATTTTTGCTTAATTAGGGGTATGGAATATGGCATAAATCACTTACTCTTTTAGGTCCTGTTTTTATCCTTTGTTAAATGGCTTAGCCAGAGTAGGTGATCCTTAGTCTCTTCTGGTTCTTATATTCTAGGTACATTTCCCATAAAACAATGCTTGCAGGGTTTATTTTTTTAATTACTTGTTTAATTTTTATTTAAAATAAGGAGTACAGACAGTCATTCCAGGCCATAGAAAACTGCTGAAGTAACATAGCTATGCTGTTCTGAAAAACTTATTTTTAGTATTTTTAGCTTTCTATTCATACCTATACTGATACTTCAAGCTATTTGATAGTATCATGACATTTTTTTTTCTGAATTGACCACAATATTCTACTGATGAATAGCTAGAATGGTTATTTCAGCCCTTCTCTGGCTTTAATAAAGCCATCTATAAATTATTCATAAAGGTCAGACATGGGTCAAGACCATAAGTAATATCTGCTGTTATCCTCATGTTTTATAGTCTATACATTTTACATATCTATTTAAATACCATCTTTTTAGAAGAAAAACATAAATAGAAAGGTTTTCTCATCAAAGACTAAATAAAACATGTTTTGAAAATTATTATTAATGTCAGAGTTGTTTCAGATACAAGGCTAGAGAGAAATACTAATTCTAATTAAAACACCTTCACAGTTTTTCCCAAGCTATTATTAAGATAAATGAGCAAATCCACACTTTCTCTCAATTTTATCTTGATAACAAGCCATTTAATCCCATTGGTAACAAGGCATTTAATTGCATAGAATGAAAATTATATTTTATAAATTGCTAAAACTTCAGTGTCTTATTTATAACATATTTTGTGTTATTGCATCTTTTTGTCTATATACCCAGAGTCATTCAAGAAACACACTAACATACCTTTAAAATTTAAAACAATTGAATCTAATTATCCTTATCATTTAGCATTATGCAATTCCTCTATCTGTTCTTTTCCTCAGATGATATGAGCTGTTCTACGATCCGTAGGTTACTTATTGTTTGCCTTTTCCACTTCTTCCTGGAAGATTATCTGCTTTTAAATGATATCTACTGTTTTTAAACACTCTGTGTATTATAGTTTTCTTTTCTTCTAGTCTTTGACTACATATTAAGTTGTTTTAGTAAAAGAAAGAATGTAATCACAAATTATGATTGGCAAAAATATGCCACCTCTTAAGTTACTTACATAAATGATGTATATATATATAATATATTATTTTGTCATATATATATATATATATATAATATATTATTTTGTCTTTTTTGTGACCGGTAAGGGGATCGCAACCCTTGGCTTGGTGTCGCCCGCACCGTGCTCAGCCAGTGAGTGCACTGGCCAGTCCTATATAGGATCCGAACCTGCAGCCGCTGCGCTCCCAGCGCTGCACTCTCCCGAGTGCGCCACGGGGCCGGCCCTATATATTTTTTACATATAATTGATGGTGTTTAGGTAAAGCACAATGATGGGGCAAGGAAATGGTGACAGAGTAAAAGATGTATTCTGACAGGTTTGCGGACAAATTGGTTCTCAAACTAATCTACATGTCAACAAAATATAAATAATATGAATTTTTTGGACAACTGGAAAACTCAGCATTAAAAAAGCACACATAGCAATCAACAAGAAACTTAAAAACACTAGCTCAAGGCCACAATTTCCAACTTTCTAATTTCAATTTGATATAAATATTTTCAATACTCTCAACTAGACATTTTATCCAAAGCCATTGCAGTTCCTTTTATTCCTAATAAATTTTATTTATTATTTTTTGGGTACAGTGTGTTGTTTCAATACATTCATATACCGAACAATGATTCACTTAGGGCACATACCATAGTTTTGTACCCTTTAGTCCACCGCTTCTTCCCCTCAGCCCCCAGCCTCTGGTAACTATTATTCGATTCTCTACTTCTGTGAGAACCACTTTTTTTTTTAGATTCCACATATGAGTAAGATCATGTAATATTTGTTTTTCTGTGCCTGACTTCCTTAACTTCAGTTTCATCCATGTAGCTGAAAATAACAGTGTATCATTTTTATAACTGAATAGTATTCCATTGTGTGCATACACCAGTTTTTTTTTTTTTTTTAATCCATCATCCATTGATCGGCATTTAGGTTGATTCCATCTCTTGGATACTATGAATATCACTGCTATGAACACGGGAGTGCGGGTGTCTTTTTGATGTATTGATTTTATTTCTTTGGTTGTATACCTAGTAGTGGGACAGCTGGGTCATAAGGTAGTTCTATTTTTAGTTCTCGGCGGGACCTCTATCCTGTTTTCCTCAATGACTGTACCAATTTACATTCCCAGCAACAATGTAAAAGTGTTCTCTTTTCTCTACATCCTCTCCAGCATTTGTTCTTTTCTGGCTTGCTGATAAAAGCCATTCTAATAGGGGTGAGAAGATATCTCATTGTGGTTTTAATTTGCATTTCCCTGAAGATTAGTGATGTTGAGCATTTTTACATGTGCTTGTTGGCCATTTGTATGTCTTCTTTTGGTACATGTCTGCTCAGATTCTTTGCCCATTTTTTAATTCGGTTATTTGTTTTTATTTTACTATTGAGTTATTTAAGTTCCTTATGTATTCTGGATATTAGCAACTTGTGTGATGTGTAGTTGGCAAACATTTTCTCCCATTATGTAAGATGACTCTTCACTTAGTTGACTGTGTCCTTTGCTGTGCAGAAGCTTTTTAGTTTGATGTATTCCCATTTGTCTATGTTTGTTTTAGTTGTCTGTGCCTGTGTAGTCTTGTTCAAAAAAGCATTGTCCACTCCTCCTATTTCATGTAACATTTCCCCTATATTTTCTTCTAGTAGTTTCATAGTTTTGGGTCTTATATTTAGGTCCTTGACTTATTTTGAGTTGATTTTTGTGTATGGTGAGAGATAGGGGTCTAGTTTCAATCTTCTGCATGTGAATGTTGAGTTTTCCAAGCACCCTTTATTGAAGAGGATATCCTTTCTTCATTGCACATTCTTAGCACCTTAGTTGAAAATCAATTGGCTGTAAGTGTGTGGGTTTGTTTCTGGGCTCTTCATTTTGTTCCATTTCTATTTGTCTATTTTTATACTGCTACTATGCTGCTCTGGTCACTATAGCTTTATAGTATATTTTGAAGCCAGGGAGTGTGATGTCTTCAACTTTGTTCTTTTTGTTCTAGATGGCTTTAGCTGTAAAGGGTCTTTTGTGGTTCCATACAAATTTTAAGATTGTTTTTTCTCTTTCTGTGAAGAATGTCATTGGTATTTTGATAGGAATTGCATTGAATGTGTAGATAGCTTTCGGTAATATGGACATTTTGATGATGTAAATTCTTCCAATCCATGAACATGGGATATATTTCCATTTTTGTGTGTCCTCTTCAATTTTCTTCACCAATGTTTTGTAGCTTTCATTACAGAGATCA
>NW_007737846.1:10684-14602 GCF_000696425.1 Galeopterus variegatus | reverse complement strand
AATTACCAGCCAAGAGTACAGACAGGAGCCAAGGGCAGCTCCCATGCCTGGAAGCAGGCAAGAAACAAAGCATGCCTGGGTCCTAGGCAGGAGGCAAGGGCAGCACCCACCACCTGGAAGCAGGCAAGGAGCACACCAAAACACCACTTCTGCACAGGTGGCCCACCACAGCCTCTACCACAACCACAGCTGCCACAAAAGCTGCTCATCATTGCAGTAGTAGTAACAAACAGGTGGTCCACCAGACATTTGACTGCATTGAGATAAGAAGAGTTACTAAAGGAGACTGGAGAAAGAAGAGGAAGTCTCTCTCCTCAAAGCCCACTCCAGAGTAATAGAAGCAACTACTTTATCAAATGACCAGACATTAATGTAGAGATACTAGAAATATGAAAATCCAAAATAAATAAGTAAATAAATAAAATAACACCACCAAAAGAATATAGTAATTCTCAAATACCAGACCCTATAGAGCAGAAATACTTGAAATGACAGAAGGAATTCTGAGCAACAATCTTAAGGAAACTTACTGTATAGGAGAAGACTCAGACAACATATTAACGTGAGAAAATGAGGCAAAAGCATGCCACAAACACCATTTCCACATAGGAGGTCCACTACAGCCACTATCACAGCTACTGCTGCCACTAGGATGACTCTGCCACAGTAGCAGCCAGGACCTCACTCCAGGCAGCCCACCAAACACTTGAGATACTAGAAATAATAAATAAGAAATACAAATAAATAAGAAATAAATAAGAATAAATAAGAAAATATGACACCACTAAAGGGTACAATGATTCTCAAGTACCAGTACCCATAGAGCAGGAAACCCTTGAAATGACTAAAAAGTAATTCCGAGCAATGACTACACAAGAAGACTCAATTAGAGAACACAATGAAATGAGAGGAAAATAATATACAGGATATGAAAGAGGAAGTTTATAAGGAGATTAATACCTTAAAAAAGAATGTAGTAGAACTCTTGGAGCTCAAGCATTCATTCAATGAAATAAAAAATATATATGAAAGCTTATGCAACAAGTTAGAGCAAGCTGAAGAGAAAAAAAATAGATCTTGAAGATGGTCTTTTTGAAATAATGCAGGCAGACAAAGAAAAAGAAAAAAAAAGTTTTTTTTAAATGAAGAAAATCTAAGAAAGCTAGCAGACAACCTTAAACACACAAACATTCAAATCATGGGTATTCCAGAAGGAAAGGAGAAAGGAAAAGGCATTATGAACCTATTCAATAAAATAATTATAGAAAACTTTCCAGCTATACAGAGAGACTTAGACTTTCAGATTCAGTTAGCTCAAAGATCCCCAAAGAGATTCAATACAAAAAGATCTTCTCCAAGGCATATTATAGTCAAACTGGCAAAGCTCAAAGACAAAGAGAATTTTAAGAGCAGCAAGAGAAAAGCATCAGTCACCTATAAAGGAGCCCCCATCAGACTAACAGCAGACTTCTCAACAGAAAATGGCCAGAAAAATGGGATGTTACGTTCAAAATGCTAAAAGAAAAAAATTACCAGCCAAGAGTACTATAGCCAGCATGGCTATCCTTCAGAAATGAGGTAGAAATAGTGTTTTTGTTCAGACAAACAAAAACTGCAAGAGAACACCACTACATGACCAGCCCTGTAAGAAATCCTCAAAGGAGTCCTGTGTGCGGTATCTGAAAAATGGTAATCACTACCACAAATATGTAAGAAAGAACAAAACCTACTGATAGAACAAAACATGTGAAGAAGAAAGAGAAAGAAACTAAATCTTACCACTACAAAAAAGCCATAATGACAATGAAACAAAAGCAAACAAAGTTTTGGTCTCTTTGGAAAATAATAGGGAAACAATTCACTTTTCTAAAACGATTGAGTAAAAGAGAAGACTCAAGCAATTATCCTGTCTTTCCTGCATGAATTATTCCTTAAGGCAACCATAAATAGCTGAGGAGGAAACATTTCTGTCTTTTGAATTATCCCAGCTAATTAATAAAGGAATAAGTAATTAGAATATAGTGTTTTGCAAAACCCTGTTGAAGTAATGGATCTAGCAAATGATCATCAACATCTGCTAATGTCACAGAGAGACAATTAGGCATAATGGGCCTCCTGAAGTAGAACATATACCTCTGAAGCCAAATCTAAGCTGAGTGAGACCCAGCCTCAGAGTCCAATCATCAGGAAATGCCGGGGATGGCAGAACATGTTAAATGACACTACTGGGAGGGAACCATCAAATCCAGACCTTGGNACTACCACAGCTACTGCTGCCACTAGGATGACTCTGCCACAGTAGCAGCCAGGACCTCACTCCAGGCAGCCCAGCAAGTACTTGAGATACTAGAAATAATAAATAATAAATACAAATAAATAAGAAATAAATAAGAATAAATAAGAAAATATGACACCACTAAAGGGTACAATAATTCTCAAGTACCAGTACCCATAGAGCAGGAAACCCTTGAAATGACTAAAAAGTAATTCCAAGCAATGATCACACAAGAAGACTCAATTAGAGAACACAATGAAATGAGAGGAAAATAATATACAGGAAGTTTATAAGGAGATTAATACCTTTAAAAAGAATATAGTAGAATTCTTGGAGCTCAAGCATTCATTCAATGAAATAAAAAATATATATGAGAGCTTATGCAACAAGTTAGAGCAAGCTGAAGAGAAAAATAAAAAATAGATCCTGAAGATGGTCTTTTTGAAATAATGCAGGCAGACAAAGAAAAAGAAAAAAAAAAGTTTTTTCAAGTGAAGAAAATCTAAGAAAGCTAGTAGACAACCTTAAACACACAAACATTCAAATCATGGGTATTCCAGGAGGAAAGGAGAAAGGAAAAGGCATTATGAACCTATTCAATAAAATAATTACAGAAAACTTCCCAGTTATATTCAATAAAATAATTATAGAAAACTTTCCAGCTATACAGAGAGACTTAGACTTTCAGATTCAGTTAGCTCAAAGATCCCCAAAGAGATTCAATACAAAAAGATCTTCTCCAAGGCATATTATAGTCAAACTGGCAAAGCTCAAAGACAAAGAGAATTTAGGAAGAGCAGCAAGAGAAAAGCATCAGTCACCTATAAGGGAGCCCCCATCAGACTAACAGCAGACTTCTCAACAGAAAATGGCCAGAAAAATGGGATGTTACGTTCAAAATGCTGAAAGAAAAAAATTACCAGCCAAGAGTACTATAGCCAGCATGGCTATCCTTCAGAAATGAGGTAGAAATAGTGTTTTTGTTCAGACAAACAAAAACTGCAAGAGAACACCACTACATGACCAGCCCTGTAAGAAATCCTCAAAGGAGTCCTGTGTGCGGTATCTGAAAAATGGTAATCACTACCACAAATATGTAAGAAAGAACAAAACCTACTGATAGAACAAAACATGTGAAGAAGAAAGAGAAAGAAACTAAATCTTACCACTACAAAAAAGCCATAATGACAATGAAACAAAAGCAAACAAAGTTTTGGTCTCTTTGGAAAATAATAGGGAAACAATTCACTTTTCTAAAACGATTGAGTAAAAGAGATGACTCAAGCAATTATCCTGTCTTTCCTGCATGAATTATTCCTTAAGGCAACCATAAATAGCTGAGGAGGAAACATTTCTGTCTTTTGAATTATCCCAGCTAATTAATAAAGGAATAAGTAATTAGAATATAGTGTTTTGCAAAACCCTGTTGAAGTAATGGATCTAGCAAATGATCATCAACATCTGCTAATGTCACAGAGAGACAATTAGGCATAATGGGCCTCCTGAAGTAGAACATATACCTCTGAAGCCAAATCTAAGCTGAGTGAGACCCAGCCTCAGAGTCCAATCATCAGGAAATGCCGGGGATGGCAGAACATGTTAAATGACACTACTGGGAGGGAACCATCAAATCCAGACCTTGG
>NW_007737846.1:9155-10094 GCF_000696425.1 Galeopterus variegatus | reverse complement strand
AAAAAAAGAGGGGGAAAGTGGACATCCTTGTCCTGTTCCAGATCTTAGAGGAAAAGCCTTCAATTTTTATCCATTCAGTATGATATTAACTGTTCGTTTGTGTTTGTCATATATAGCCTATTGTGTTGAGGTACATTCTTTCTATACATAGTTTAAGTGTTTTTATCATAAAAGGGGTGTTTTATTTTATCAAATTCTTTTTCTGCATCCTTTGAAATGATCATATTTTATTTCCTTCATTTGTTGATGTGATGCATCATATTAATTGACTTGAATAATTTGACCCATCTTTACATCCCTTGGATGAACCCCATATGATCCTGGTGAATGATCATTGTAATGTGTTGTTGGATTTGGTTTGCTAGGATTTTGTTGAGGACTTTTCACAGCTGTGTTTATGAGGGATATTGGTGTGTAGTTTTCTTTTTTTGTTGTCTATTTTTCTGGTTTGGGTATAAGATTAATGTTGGCCTCATAGAATGAGTTTGGAAGTATTCCCTCCTCATCAATTTTTTGGAAGAGTTTGGCAAGAATTAGTATTAATTTTTCTTTAAATATTTGGTAGAATTCAGCAGTAAAGTCATCTGATCCTGGGGTTTTATTTGGTGGGAGACATTTTATTACGACCTCAATCTCATTACTTGTTATTGGTCTGTTTAGGTTTCCTAGTTCTTCATGATTCAACCTTGATAAGTAGCATGTGTCCAGGAATTTGTCCATTTCTTCTAAGTTTTCTGGCTTGTTCATATATAGCCGTTCATAGTAGTCTGTTATGATCCTTTGATTTCTGTGGTATCAGTTGTAATGTCTCCTTTTTCATTTCTGATTTTATTTATTTGAATATTTTTTTCTTTGTTGCTCTAGCTAAAGGTTTATCAATTTTGTTTATTTTTCCAAAAAAACCTCTGTGTTTCATTGATCTTTTGTGGTTTTTTTTTT
>NW_007737846.1:5424-8333 GCF_000696425.1 Galeopterus variegatus | reverse complement strand
CTTTATAGATGAAGTGAGTTCTTTAAAAAAACCAAATTAATGGAAACATTAATTTCAATGTTAAATTTTTAAAAACTATGTTTAATTTTAAAAAATAAATTTAATGTTTAATTAAAAAAATTAGTGGAATCATTAAATATTGCTTGTACATATTTATGGTGTACGGAGTTATATTTCAATGCATGTATACAATGTTGATCTATTCACAGTAATTAGCCTATTCACCATTATAAAATGTAACCATTTCTTGGTGATGTGCATATTTGATATCCTCTCTTCTAGTCATTTGGTTACATGCAGTAAAATATTATTGATTATAGATTTCTGGGTTGACTATACACCAAAAGGGCTAATGTTTCCTATCTCACTGTATTTTTGTGTCCATTAATTTGACACTCACTATTCCTCTTCTTTTCTTCCCTCTCTTGCCTTTAGTAAACATAGTTTTTCTCTCCCTTTTTAACAGTTCAACTTATTGTTATTATTATTTATTTGTTTTTGTTTGTTTGTTCAATTGTTTCTCTCTCTCTCTCTCTCTCTCTCTCTCTCTCTCTCTCTCTTGGCTCTCACATATGAGTGAGAACATGAGGTATTTCTCTTTCTGTGCCTGGCTTACATCACTTACTTTTCTCCAAGCTTACCCATGTTGCTACAAATGGCAAAATTTAATTTAGTAGTAATCCATTGTATATTCATACCACAGTTTCTTTATCTAATCCTCTGTTAATAGACATTTTGGTTGGTTCCATATCTTGGTTATTGTGAACAGAGTTATGATAAACACAAGAGTGCAGGTGTCCTTTTGACATGATGCTTTGCATTTCTTTGTATAGGTACCCAGTAGTCAGATTTCTGGGTCATATGGTAGTTCTATCTGTAGTTTTTTGAGAAACCTCCATACTGTTTTCCATAATGGCTATACTAATTTATAATTCGCTTTGCATTTCTTTGTATAGGTACCCAGTAGTCAGATTTCTGGGTCATATGGTAGTTCTATTTGTAGTTTTTTGAGAAACCTCCATACTGTTTTCCATAATGGCTATACTAATTTATAATTACACCAGTGGTGTATAATGGTTCAACTTTTTCTATATCATTGCCGGCATTTGTTATTTTCTGTCTTTTTGGTAATAGCCAGTCTAACTGGTATAAGATATTATCTCAAGTAGTTTTGATTTGCATTCCTCTGATGATTAGTGATGTTGAACATTTTTTCATATACTTGTTGGCCTTTTGTATGTCTTCTTTTGAGAAGTGCCTATTGAGCTCCCTTGCCCATTTTTTAATTGGGTTATTTGATTGTTTTTTACTATTGAGCTGAGTTGTTAGATATCACAGTTAAGTTGTTATTAGTCTAAAATAATCTGTTATAGCTATAGCATGTTTTTTGTAAGCTTCATGGCAAGCACCCAAATAAATAACCCAATTGCTATTAGACATAATGGGAGAGATAGTCACTAACACAATAATAGTTAGGGACTTTAATACCCCACTTTCAGGAAAGGACAGATCATCCAACCAGAAAGTTAGCCAAGAAACATCAGAATTAATTTCCACTAATGGTCATTTATAGAATTTAACATCCAACATCTGTAGAGTACACATTCTTCTCTACAGCACATGTAATATTCTCTAGAATAGACTACATGTTAGACAAATAAAAAAACATCATATTGACTATCTTGTCTGATCACAATGGAATAAAACTGTAAATCTGTAACAGAAGGTACATTAGAAACCTTATGGATACTTGGAAATTAAACAACATGTTCCTAAACAACAAATGAGTTAAAGAAGAAATTTCAGAAAATTTTTTAAATTCCTGGAGACAAAAATAAAGAAACAACAAACCAGAGCTTGTGGGATGCAGTAAAAGCAGTTGTAAGATGGAAGTTTATAGCAATAAATGTTGACATTAAAAAAGAAGAGAGACTTCAAATTTACAACTTAACATTACACCTCAAAAAACTAGAAAACAAGAACAAAGGTAACATCAAATTAATAGAAAGAGAAAAAGTAAAGATCAGAGCAGAAATAAAAGAATTAGAAATTAAAAACAATACAAGAGTTCAATGAAACAAAGAGATTTTTTAAAAGAGATAAAATATCTATAAATTTTAGCTAGGCTAGTGAATTAAAAAAAGAAAACACTGAGACAAATAAAATCAGAAATGAAAAAGGAGACATTACAACTGATAATACAGAAATACAAGGGATCATAAGAGACTATTACAAACAACTATATGCTAACAAACTGGAAAACCTAGAAGACATGTGCACATCCAACTTACCAAAGTTGAATTATTAAGAATTAGAAAACCTAAACAGACAAATAATGAGTAATGAGATTGATGCCTTAATAAAAGGTCTCCCAACAAAGAAAAACCCAGTACTAGATGGCTTCAGTGCCAAACTCTATCAAACATTGAAAGAAAAACTAATACCAATTCTTCTCGAACTCTTCCAAAAAATTGATGAGAAAGACTACTTTCAAATTCATTCCATTACTCCAGTATTACCCACATACAGAAACTGGAAAAAGACACAGAACAACAACAACGACAAAAATACAGACCAGTATCTCTAATGAACATTAACATGAAAAACCTCAACAACATACTAGTGAACGAAATCAAACAATACATAAAATAATTCACCAGGATCAAAGGGGATTCATCTAAGGGATGCAAGGATGGTTCAACATGTTCAAATCAATAAATGTGATACATAATATCAATAGAATGAAGGGAATAAAACCATATGGCCATTTCAATAGATGCAGAAAAAGAATTTGATAAAATACAATGCCCCTTCATGATAAAAACACTCAACAAAGTATACATTGAAGAAATGTACCTAATACAATAAAGGCCGTATATGACAAAAACACAGCCAGTATCATACTGAAT
>NW_007737846.1:0-4031 GCF_000696425.1 Galeopterus variegatus | reverse complement strand
ATTATATGAAAATTTAAATAGACTTGTAGCCAAAAGATAAAATAAACAATAATAAGATACTGAACCCATAAAGTCATTCTAGCCTGAGATGTTTTTACAGGTGAGTTTTTCCAAACTTTCTAAAAATATATAATCCATTCCTCTTACACATTAGTTCAGAAAAGAGTTGTATTAGAGTTCTTCCGAGAAACAGAAACAATGGGATGTATATAAACACAGAAATTTATTATAAGAAATTGGCTCATGCTAGTACTGAGGTTAGCAAATCCAAAATCCACAGTGCGGGCCAACAGGCTGGAGACTCAGGAAAGCTCAGAGTACAGATGAAGTCCAAAGGCAGTCTGCTGAAGAACTCTCTCTTGTTCTGGGGATGTGTTTATTCAAGTCAGGCCATCAGCTGATTGATTGAAGCCCATCCACATTGGGGAGAACAATCTGCTTTACCCAAAATTCACAGATTAATGTTAGTCTCATCCAAAAACACTCTCCTACTTGATGCATGAAATTAACCAACACATTAGAAAATGATCCAAATAGACTCACCTAATTGTAAAAGTTCATTCAAAATCCAGATTTCTAAGCAGATGAGGACAGCATGGAAATAGAAAAGCATTAGACCCATTACATTTATGACAATAGATGTGAAATTTCCAAGTAAAATATTAGTTTTGAGTGGTAATGACAGTGTTTAAGTTGTATTTAAATTGGAATATAACAAAGTCACTTTATTTTAAAACAAATAATGTCCATCAGAGGCAAAAGTGTTTCACATGCAGAAGATATCTTTTACCCACAAACAAAGCATGTGCCAGAAATCTAAGTCATCTTTTCAAACGAGGATTACATTGTAGGTGCTTTTTGACATTCTAAACATTTTGACAAATTTCTCTGCATTAAAAAGAAATTACTAATAAGCGGGGGTTTTTGTTTGTTTGTTTTTATTTTTTTGAAATTTTGTTGTAAAGCAAGAGCTCTCTCTTCAGGTAATTAATCAGCTACTCCAAAATCTGTCTTTATTTTTTTTAATTTTTTTTAATCAAGTCTGGGTAAAAGGAGAAAAATGTGTTTCTTATTTAATATTTTTCTATACAAATGTATGTTTAATTCCACATTATTTGACTCTGAGGGTATATTAAAATTCATCGTGTTCCCATATGATTTATCCCTAGAACAATAGCATGATTTAAAGTCATAAAATCTAGTAATATAATTTGCAACAAAAGTTGTGTAAAGAAGGAAAGTTGCATAATTTGCCAACCGAAACAGAAAAATAATTTAATAAATCTCCAGCAGAAATGTAAGACAAATAAATCATTTGAAACTGAACAACTTGCTTTATTTGTTAAATTTAGCTACCAAAAGTAAATGTGTACATGTATGTCTGTGTGCATCAAATGAACTATAAGTCTAACACTTAAGAGGAAAAAAAAAAAAAAAACGCTCAAGACAAGTTACCTGTAAAAAGAAAAAAAGAAAGAAAAAAAGGGATGCACATCATTATTCCACTGCTTCTCATCATATGCTGGAATTTCTAGCCAAAGTAGTAAGTCAGAGGAAACAAGAAATAGAGGTATAAGATCCAAATAATAGAGGCAAGAATGTTTTTGCTTATAAGAGATGTCAATAACTACATTCACAGTCCTATAAACTCAACAGTTACCCTAACCAACATCAAATCTAAAAAATCAGCTGTGTTCCAAAACTTTTACTTCTGGTATGACCATATACCTCTTATCACACCAATTTCTCCTGACAACTAAAAACAGGAAACAAAAAATAAAGAAAACTACAGTACTAAAGGGCAGATATTTGTGGGAAGAGGGGAATTTGACACTTTAAAGGAGGAAATGGTGCGAAGTGAGTTTCTCATACTTATAGCTTTTGGCTTAGGGACAGGATATAGAATTCCAATAGAAAATATGTTGGTGTAATGGATCAATGGTCTGGGTTGTGAAAACCACAGCAACTAGAAACTGAGGCAGTGAAATTCAAGAAAGAAGAGAGCCAGAAAGGAAAATCCTCAATTCTTGCTGTAATTTCTGCTCTATCTATTGGCAAAGACAAGAACCACAAATGCATGTAGGCTTTGTATGTCAAGTAGCCCAGGTAAACTTAAAACACATACACACACACACACACGTGTGTGTGCATGATAAGGAAAACATGATCATAATAAATGAAAAGTAGTAAAACTTCAGCGGAGAAATACAAAATATACATATACAAAAGAACAAAGTGGAAATTCTAGAATTGAAATATATAATATCTAAATAAATCATTCACTAGATGAACCTAATAAAAAAATGGAGACACTCAAAGAAAGAATCAGTAAACTTGATCAATCATTAATAATTGTGCTATCTGAAAAAAAGAAAGGACTAATTTCTGGTTTCAGCTCTGACATGTAAAGAGATTGGAAGTAATCACTCCTGTCCTCACAAAAAGAAAAATGCTGAGAAAACTGAGAATGACTTAAATAAAATGGAACAATTCCATGAAAGACACAAACTACCAAAACTCACATAAGGAGAAATAGATAATCTGAATAGGCCTATATCCATTAAGAAATTAAGTCAATAGTTAACCTTCTAAAGAAGAAAACACTATACGCAAATGACTTTACTGGTGAATACTACCAAACGCTTACAGAAGAAATGATGCCAATTTTCTATACTCTCTTCCAGAAAATAGAAGCAGAGGGAATGCTTTTATAGGGGCAAAGGGAAAACTTCCCCTGCAACCCCCTGAAGTTTCTCTGAAAAATCAACTAATAAACAGAGTTAATATGGAGAAAACTCATAACAAATTTTATCATTTAAAAAAAAATTATTTTATTTTGTCAATATACAATGTGGTTGATTATTGTGGCCCATATTTTATCATTTTAATGTGCTGGGAGAGGAAATACATGGAGGACTCACCAGACAGTAATTTTTTAACTTTCCAGTGGGGTACAGACCTTATATACCCATCTTCATAGGGAAAGGGAAAACTGGGGTATATGAGTAAATGATTCTTAGGAGTGATTGGAGAACATACAATGGCCTGGAACAAAGTCTATTTAGGCCTCAGAGCAGACAGTGACTAAAAGTGACTTTCTTAAAATACTGAATGGGACTAAAATAGAAGACAATGGTCCGTGACAAAAGTTTGGGTGTTTGTCCAGAAAGACTTCAGTCTTGTGAAGCAAGTTAAGTTCATGAAAACTTAAGGAAAGGAGCGGAGGTAATTGTTTTCCTCTTTGGTGGATCCAGACTTTAGTCAGATTTGGTAACAGCTTCCTCCTGTGTTTTGGAGAGTGACAGAAGATTGAGAGACAGGAGGTGGGGAGAAGGCCAGAGACACCTTCAGGCTGCTTTTTTATTCTAGCATGTCAAAGCACCATACTTTGGATTAACAGATTTCTGCTCCCTAATGCTTACTAACTTATTCAATGAAGCCAGCATTATCCTAATACCAAAACCAGATAAAGAGATGAAAGGAACATTAAAGAACCAATATCTCTCATGAACATGGATGTAAAAATCCTGAACAGAATATTAGCAAACAAAATTTAAAAATTTATAAAAATAATTATATGACATAACCAAGGGAGACTTAATCCAGTAATGCAAGTGTATCTCAACATTTGAGAATCACATGATGTAATTCATCACATCAACATGCTAAAAATAGCTGTCTGGACTCTTACTTACCATGATAAACAAAAATAAATTCTTAGTGGATTTCACATCTAAATGTGAAAGATAAACAAAACTATGAAAATATAGCATAAGAAAATATATTTGTAAATTTGAACAATATTTCTTAAACAGGATACAAAAAAGTGCTATCCATGGTAGAAACAACAACAATAAAGTGGACAGTATTAAAATGAAGGAACTTGTTCATCCAAAGATTTTATTAACAGAATAAAAGGGCAATCAGTAGAGTGAGAAGATATTTCCGCTACATGTTTGTCAAAAAAAACCCATGTATTTGTAAAGCCTATTCAAAGGAAAGTTGTCCTATGAATCCTATAAATCAATAAA
>NW_007737845.1:48431-49403 GCF_000696425.1 Galeopterus variegatus | reverse complement strand
TTTTCAAGAACAAAAGGACATGAGTTCCAGATTGACGAGCATCTATAAACTTCCAGTATTTAAAAAAAAAAAAAATTCATATCATACAAAGGATCAAAAATTAGTATGACAAAATCGTAAGGAAAAATGATCAATATGATAGAATTAAACGCCCAACCAAGCCATCATATAAGAGTAGAATAAAGACAGTTTCAGGTAGTCAAGCTCTTTAAAAACTTACCACTCCTACATTCGATGCAAGCAAGCCTAGAGGTTAATTAATCCAGAAATGAAGTAGTTAGAAGAGTCCAGAAAGGATTTCTTCAAAGAGATTAGAGACAGAATACTTACATGTGTTTGAATATATTGACAGGACATTTATATAACTGGGGGAGACTTTGGAGACAGTAAGTAAAAACTGTATAGAAATCTAAGCAAACAAAACATCTATTAACTCTAGGGGGAAAAACAGAGGCCAGGAGGAGAGGTGTGGGGTTGGGGGAGGGGAATTAATGGGTACCAAGCTATGCTATTTACCCTAAGTGAATCAATGTATAGTATATGCATGTATTGAAACAACACACTGTACCCACAAAAATACATACAAATAAATAGTAAGAGAGAGAGAGAGAAAGAAAGGAAGGAAGGAGGGTTACCAATAGCATTTTAGTGGCCATATAACATACATACTGAAAGTTGTGCTAATCACAATTACAATATTGGGAAGATGGATGAGGAAGGTGAGCAAGAAGTATGAATATTGTGGTAGGTACAAGGTTGTATGAAAGAAAGAACAGGGATTTTATTTCACTACTTTAGCCACAATGCACAGAATCATGTGACTCACAAAGTAGTAATCCAATAAACATTTGATAAATGAGTGAATGAATGAAAGCAAATACCAAAAGAATCAGTTAAGAATTAAGTCATTGGGGCCGGCCCAGTGGCGCACTGGATAGTGCGCCGCTTAGGAGGCGCAGCAGCGCTGCCGCC
>NW_007737845.1:45874-47491 GCF_000696425.1 Galeopterus variegatus | reverse complement strand
CTCACAAAGTAGTAATCCAATAAACATTTGATAAATGAGTGAATGAATGAAAGCAAATACCTAAAGAATCAGTTAAAAATTAAGTCATTGTCTCTGAATGGGGAGAAAGAAAGAGAGGGTGGAGTACAGGGAACTGCTGTTTTTCAGACCAAGCCTTATAGAAACTTACTCCTTCTGCTTAACTTTGATAATAATTTTAACACTTTTTTAAAGAGAGAAATGGAATCAGTGCCATTTCACTTTAAAGTTTGCAAATATCCCTTTCAAAATCCCTACAAATATCTACCTAATTATCTTCCTCTAAATAAACCTGCTTCTTCTCAAACATTAGCTCACAAGACAATTTTTTTAAAAAAAAGTGAATTCAAACAGTCTGTTAAATTAGTGGTATAGTGACAGCACTGTTTCCATTTCTCATCACAAACATACACTATTTCATCTACATTATGAATTTAAAGTAGGCTTTTGTATGATTGTCTGGGAACCTAATCATCACTTATGTTATTGTTTCCTCAGTAGACTAGATTCCAAATCTCAAACAACTGACATACAAAAATCAACTTTTGTAATACATATCACTTACATTTGGAACTAATTAAGAACCATTTCATGACTTGGAATTTAAAAACAAATGACCTAGCTCCTGTGAGCTATCTTTCCACAAATTTGCTTTACTTCTTTCTTTAGAGGCAAGTGATATTATTTTTTTAGATAATTCAGGATTTTCCCTAAATTCTCATGAGTAAACACACAGATCTAACAACTTAGCCTATATTCTTATTCTGATTCTGGAAATTGATATTGAGTAAAATAAAACAGGAAAAAAGACAAAGATACAATACCTGCTTATAAAGACTATCAGATATTAGAACATGTTGCCAAAGTATAATGCAGTCCCCTGGAAAACACAAACATTTCTATTTGAATTTTACCATTGTTTCAAATTAAATCTCCCTGACTAGTCCCCCTTCAACACCACTTACTGCAACCTAAAAAAACAGGTTCCCTTTCCCAATTTTATTTTTTTCAGGGCAATGGCAAAACTACTCTCCAGGCCATTCAAATGATCTAGAGCATGATTTCTAATTCTGACTTCCTTTGTTCACTATGTTTCATCAAACAACCAGTCTTATCAACTTTTCCTCGGAATACTTCTCAGATCCATTCTTTCCTTTCCATTTTGACTGCTGCAGTAGTCCAGACCATTATGATCTCATGTCTGGGTTTGCAACAGCATCCTAATTGGTCTTCTGATCTCCAGACTCTTCTCCCTGGATTTATATATACCTACGTATTTCTATTTCTAAAATATCAGTTCATGCCATTCTCTGGTCAATAACTTCCATATTCTTTTGCATTGCTCATAGCATTAAAGCCCAAAAATCATTCCTCAGGGAGATCAGCATCCCTGATAAAGTCCCTTTCAAATGAATTCCTAACTTTTCCCTGTTGTATGATCAAGGACACTGAACTACGGGTGTGCCCTACATTAATCTTCCTGCAATTTGGGGGAACTAGGGACTTAGCCTAGTATTCTCAGTGAATGAAGTCTCTTGTTTTTGGGGGTTTTCCCCCCCAAACTTATCTAACATATTCTGAATTGACTAAAAGAGCATT
>NW_007737845.1:44232-45542 GCF_000696425.1 Galeopterus variegatus | reverse complement strand
GCCCAAAAATCATTCCTCAGGGAGATCAGCATCCCTGATAAAGTCCCTTTCAAATGAATTCTTAACTTTTCCCTGTTGTATGATCAAGGACACTGAACTACGGGTGTGCCCTACATTAATCTTCCTGCAATTTGGAGGAACTAGGGACTTAGCCTAGTATTCTCAGTGAATGAAGTCTCTTGTTTTTTGGGGGTTTTCCCCCCCAAACTTATCTAACATATTCTGAATTGACTAAAAGAGCATTAAATAGCATCAAGGACATTGCTTCCATGGAAAAGGAAAGAAACAATATTGGAAGATAAGGAACAATACTAGAAGATAAGAAAAATATCATCATGTTGGATTGGAATTAGAGGTATAAAGATTAACTTGTGAATAATGTAATTCCTAGTGCTGTCTGCTGAAAGAGCAAAGAAGTAACAACCACCCAGTAGCAATGAGTAAACCTAGAACACAGATATCTTGGTTTCTAAATACCATTCTCCACTATAAGAAACCAAGTCTCTTTGGAAAAATGTCTGGTTCTAAGAATAGGGCAGAAAAAGAGCAAGATGTGCCTAGAAGACCTGGTGCCATAAAGTTTAGAAGTAATCAAAGTAACAGACACATGTCTAAAGGACACAAGAGCTAGCCAATAGGGGCTCCCAAAAGCCAATTCAGGGACAATTTAAGCAGCAAAATGAATAGTGACTGTAATGGATTATAAACCATTAAATAAAAAAAGAATTTTGGGAGGCCTATGCTGATAATTAAGGTGAAAGAAAAGCTCTGTATAGTAAAAACTAATTATAGAACAGGTATGGTAGAATTAGAAAAGCATCTTTTTGTCATAGTAATAATGGATGCAGGCAAGAATCATCAATACTAATACGAGTGGGTGAAAGCTTTTTAGGGAACATGATACTTACACAGTCACAAAGTATCTCCCCTATAGATTAGTCACTAATTATAAAAGGAATAAAGATACTTTTATATTGAAGAAATGTGGCAGACTTAAGTCAACTGACCATAATCAAGTGAAAGCTGACATCACCAATAATGGGACAAAATGGTATCATGTTCCTCTTAATGCCATGCACTCAAAGGATGCAACATCATTTACATGTTATTTCTGTCAAAATTGCTTAATATGCAGAAGGAAACAATATAAACACCAATACTGAGGGACACTCTACAAAATGAATGATTTGTATTCCTGAATATTTCAGTCATGAAAGACAGGAAGGCTAATCTATATTAAAAGAGACTAAAGAGGGGCCGGCCCGGTGGCGCACTGGATAAGTGCGCCGCTTGGGAAGTGCGGCGGTGCT
>NW_007737845.1:0-43597 GCF_000696425.1 Galeopterus variegatus | reverse complement strand
CGAGGGTTGCGATCCCGTTGCCGGACACGGAAAAAGACAAAAGACAAAAAAAAAAAAAAGAGAGACTAAAGAGATACCAGCTAACTGCAATTCCTTGTCTGGGATTAGGGGAAATTGTTATAAGGAACATAATTAGACAATTGGTGAAATACAATGACCACAGACTGTATGTTAAATAATAGAATACCATCAATGTTAACTTTCCTGAACTTAACAATTATACTCCGATTATACTCATATAAGACAGTAGCATTGGATAGAAGAGACATAAGCTGAAGTGTTAAGGGATAAAGGCTCATGATGTCTGCTTACTATCAAATGGTTTGTACAGAATATAATATGTATGTATATGTATATGAATGGGTACAATATGTATGGATGTGTATATTTATATACGTTTATATAGTTACATATTTATGCATACATACATATAAAAATAACATGCAAATGTGGCAAAATGTTAATAATCGCTGAGTCTAAATGAAGGGCATATAGGAATTCAGTGTAATGTTCTTGAAACTTTTCTGCAAGTTTAACGTTTTTTCAAAATAATAAGTTAAAAAAGTGCTATTTCCATTTTTATCAACATACCTATGTGAAACTAATTTTTAATGATGACTATGATTAAAAACAAGGAACAGACAAATTGAACATGTAATCATCAGCCCTCCCTTCAGCTACACTTGTCATTTTGCATTTCTCAAACTCTATCTGTACTCTCCTGCCATAGGACCTCTGCATATGCTGTTCCCCTATCCTTATCTTGCACCCTTCTTCTTTGTCTAGTTAATTCCTTTCCTTCCTTGAGGGCTCAGCTTGATCGCTCCAACCAGGTCAACTACCTGGTCTCAAACCATAATCATATACTTCTCACAGCTATTATTTTATATTTATTTGTATGATTCTCTACTTAATGTCTGCCCTACCCACTAGGTAATAAGCTTCAGAAAGACAGGAGCCAAGTCTGGTTTTGTTCACCATTTTAACACCAACACCCACCACAATGCCTGGCACATAGTAGAAACTTAAAAAAAGAAAAAAAAAATCCATGGAGGGGAGGAAACTAACATTTATATAAACAGCTGTATTGGCCTCTGCTGGTCCTTGAACACGACAGGCATATTCCCCCCTCAAGGACATTGCATCTGCTATTCCCTTCACCTGGTAGTCCCTTGCCACACAAATCCCAATGGCACTTTCTAGATGAGGCTTTCCCTGACCACCCTATTTCAAATTGCAACAACTCCTCCGTTTCAACCTTAGATGCATCTTTGTTTTATTTTTCTCTGTAGCATTTATTATGACCTAAATTACTAAGTATTTATTAGAATACTATCTATATCTCCTCATTAGAAGATTAACTCCATAAGAACAAAAATTTCCTTCACTGCTGTATTCCCAATGTTTAGAATGATGTCTAACACATAGTAAAACCTCAATCAATACTTGTTAAAATGACTACAGAAAGATAAAATTTTGTCAAATATTTTCTACATTCAAAATTTATCTTAATGTACATTGTTTTAAATATGCAAAACTGCCAACTATCCATGTATAGGAAAAACTATCCCATTTTTCAAGATTATATACTTACAATTTTTAGGTGTTAAAACAGTCTTCCTTTTTCAAAGTGATGATAATGTGTAGTAACTACTTTTTCTCAACGGCCTTATTTGCCAAAATGAGAAATGGTCAAATCTGTCAGTGTCTAATATTTTTCTACAATTTTTAGGTGTTAAAACAGTCTTCCTTTTTCAAAGTGATGATAATGTGTAGTAACTATTTTTTCTCAACGGCCTTATTTGCCAAAATGAGAAATGGTCAAATCTGTCAGTGTCTAATATTTTTTGGAAATTTTACTCATCTGTGAAATCTAAAACTCTGGAAACTACTAACATATAAGATTAAAATAATTTATCAGAATGTCATTTCACTATTGAAACCACCCATTGAAACCAATCACCTTCAAAAATCTTCTTCTCTAGTCAGTATCTTTATTAACTTCATACCATAATGTTGATCCCCTTTGACCCTTTTTCTGAATTGACCTTTTCCTTTTTTCATCCCTCCTCTAAATCCTCCCTTTCCTTTACCTAAAATCTTTCTAAAATTAAGAAGGTTTTCCTTACCACTCTAGCCTACATTCATCCTCCTCTCACCTGAACACTTCCAGTCCTTTAGTTAGGGCTCATTCCAAACACTAGTTTGGCCCAAGCTACCTACATAAGAATCACTTTGGGGAGATTATGTAGGGCAGTTTCTGTCATCTCAGTGAAGATTAGAAGAATCAGAATTTCCAGGATAGGGGCACAGTAGGCAGTATTTTTTAAAAGTCCTCCCAAATGATTCTGACGTACTGCTTGACTTAGGAATAATTAATCCATACCATAGGGTATGAAACTAGACATAAAATACTTTATAATTATATTTGAATAAGCATTACTTATGTGTGCCTTCTAGAACTTCTTTTAGGGAACAAAGGAAGTCTTATTAAATAAAAATAATTGTAACCATAATAATCGTAATACTTGCATGTTAACCTTAAGACCATAAAACATCAATCATGCATGTCCGTGTTCAATTATACATATGAAGTCCTTAATTTTGAAACAGATCATTTCAAATCCAATTGCAATATTGTGACACATATGCAGAGGCATTTGTGGAAATAATGTATTATCACAGGAGGGCATATATTGCAAAGAAATTAATGTATTTTAGCTTAAGTTTATTCAAATGCGCAGCAAGCAAAATTCTATTTTAAAGAAAAGTTAATGTAAATGTAGTTTACTAACCTGTTTGTTGTTCTCTGCCATGGAAATCTGCAATGCCAAGAGCATGGAGTCTGCACCACATAGGGTAGTTCGCTCAGAGTTACAAAGAGTGTGCCAATTCCTTCTAAATTCTTTAATCATATCCAAGACAGACTTCTGATTAAGCACAGCCATTTTCTTAAAGTTAGACAGAACAGAATGTTGAAGTGACTTATTTTAATTGGAAATTAACATTAAACACATGTAAGCAAGCAAAGAGAAAAATAAGTAGTAAGTGAGGAGTCATTTAATATTTACCAAGATTGCTTTTAATTAAATTTAGGAAAACAGAATAACACAATTGGTGCCTAATCATATTTTCCTCTCCTTTGGTTTTCTTAAGCCAAATCTCTTGAAACAACAAAATCCAACCTTCAAAATTCAGAAAAATCAGACAAAACAGACATGTAATTTCTGCAAACTTATCATTACAAGAACAGATATAGCTAATTAAAGGTGTATTTTAAATATATTTGAGAGGTGGTAATATTTGTGGTAGATTGAGAAAAACAAAAACTAATTTCCTCTCATCCCTATATTGTCCCAAAAGAAGTGTTCTATTTTTCCACCCATTTGAATCTGGACCAGCCTTATGGCTTGATTTGACCAACAGTATGTGGCAAGAATGACTTGATAAATCTGAGCCTAGGCCTTAAGAGCCTGTGCACAGTTAATACAGCAGACCTGACTGCTATCCTTTGAAGCAGATTTCAGGAGGTTTTCCAATAAGAGTAGCTCACTGTGCTAAACTGTACAAACCATGTAGATTATACTGATTACTTGCTTTCCTTCTGGGTCTGTAATTTTGGTACATAACAGAGAATACCTATGTGTTCAGCCCCTAATAAAAATCCTGGGCACTGAATCTCTAACAAGCTTCCCTGATAGACAACATTTTACATGTGTTGTCATAACCTGTTGCTGCAGGAATTAAGCATGTCCTGTGTGACTCCACTAGGAGAGGACCTTTGTAAGCTTACACCTGGTCTCCCCTGTACTTCACCCATATGCCTTTTCCCTTTAATTTTGCTTGTATTCCTCTTGCTACAATAAATCATAGCCATGAGGACTATATGCTGAGTCCTCTGAATCCTCCTAGCACATCATCCAGTCTGGGGATGGTCTTGAGGGCCTCCAATATAAGGCCTTCTAACTTCAGCTCAGTCTCTTGATGCTCTGAAACTACTGTATGAGGAAGTCTACACTAGTCTGTTGGAGAGGCCATGTGAAGGAGAACCAAGGCACTCCAGGTAACTACCAAAACCGATTCATAGATGTGAATGAGGCTACCTTAGACTATCTAACCTCAGTCAACCTGCCAGAAGAATTGCAGCCACAAGTGATCACAGGCAAAACCAGCAGAAGAATTACCTAGCTGAGTCCAGCCCAAATAGATAACCAATACAATAGCTAATAATTAGAAGCTTACTTGGTACTTCTGCCAGATACTTTCCAAGAGTTTAATATTGATTACCTCATTGAATTTTCAAAGGATCCTACAAGGTTATTATTATTAGCATTTTATACCTGAAGAAAGTAATGTCCCATGTCACTCAGCTAATAAATGGCCAATTAGACATAAACCCAAGATTACTCTTAATTCACTGTATTATATAACTTCTCCTGACGCAGAGGGAAGCCTTTCAGATTAATTTGATGTAGTGCCTATGCTTTACATACCCAAGCCTATATAAAGCAGACAATTCCTTTCTCTGATTTTACAGACATGCCTGCTACAAATTTTTTTCCTACTTTTTTTTTAAGTACCAGAGTATTTAAGTATCCAACATATTCACATCCCCAACATCTTATTTTGAGTATTTTTCTGTACACATCCCATTTACTGACTCTTGTCATCCTTTTCTTCTACTTTTATGTAGCATAAACAGAATCACAGACATTTACTAGACATCTCAGGCTTCTATGACCAAGAAAAAGGGCATTTACCATTTACAAAATAATAATTTAAATTATAGATGTAATCGATGATGCAATTTAAAGATACAGGCAAAAGACTATAGATTAAAATAGCTACATAAACACAAATCTTTGCAAATAGCTAAGAGTTATACTCAAAATATCACCCTCATTTCTTAAAAGAAAGAAGAAAGTGAAGAACTAAGGGGTCGATTTCAATTTGCCTGATATAAATTTTTAGCAGCAAATTACTTACTAGTATTATTTAAAGGTATTATGAGTTTAGATCGCTATGAATGCAGACTCAACTGAAATTAGACTATTCTAAATTCTGGCTTCACCACTTACTAGTTGTGAGATCTTGGCAAAATTACATCACCTCTCCCTGCCTCTCTAAGCCGGGCATAACTTCCTCATACTGAAAATGAAAATATTAGTTCCTGTCTCATAGGGTTTTGTGAAGAGTAAACAACACAAATACAAGTAAAGCTTTTAGCACAGTGCATGGCACATATAAAAGCACATTAGCTATTATCATGCATTATGAGTTTCTAAATTGTATTCAGTTAAAATTTTAAAGAATATTACTATTGGCGACAGAAAATCAACAGTCTCATCCAGGGGTCAGCAAACTTTTTGGAAAGGTACAAATAATAAATATTTGAGGCATGCAGGCTATACAATCTCCGTCACAACTACTCAACTCGACCTTGTGGTGTGAAAATAGCCAGAAACAATACATAAAAAATGAACATAGCTGTGCTTCAATAAAACTTTATGGACACTGAAATTTGTATTTCATATAATTTTCACATATCACAAAATATTCTTTTCATTTTTTCCCATTTAAGCATATAAAGTCCATTCTTAGCTCAGAAGCTGGCTGCACAAAAACAAGCAATGCAGCTGGTTTGCCAGCTCCTGGTCTCTACCAAGCTCTTCCAGTAGCTAGCTGGTTGCATGAGCCTAGGGGATAAGCTTTAAACCTGGCTGCCCAGGTAAAGAAATCATCACTCGAATACCGGAATAATGTCCACCCTCTCTACTTACCTTTGAGCCAGTTGTGAGGAGTCAATAAGACAATGAATATGCAACCACTCTGAATTTCAGGCTGCACTATACAAAAAACAGTAGCAGAAGGCAGCAGCGATAATAAACACTTGTTTTAAAAAACTGGATTCCAAGCTGCACTAACGCAAAAATTGTGAGACAGGAAATTGTCACTAGGGAGGCAGTGTGAGACGGTTGAAAGAACTAGTTTCGAGTCAGACAGAGCAGGGTTCACATCCAGGCCTTCTCATTTATTAGCTCTGCGTCCTCGGTAATTAAAATCTCTAGTGAGCGTAAGTTTCTTCATCTGTAGAAATGGAAAGATAATTCCTACCTCTTAGAATTATGAGATGTTAATGAAACAACTACAAAACCCACCTAGTGCCGGACACTTAGTAGGTGCTCAATAAAAAAATGGCAGACGTTATCATTGTCAGAATGCAGGTCCTAAAGGTTCCTTGGGAGGATATAATAACAGCAAGAAGAGGGAAAGTTAAGGAATCGGAGTCTGCGTACATAGTGGGACAAGATCCCTGGTTTCCTTCCTAACTAATGGATTTTAGGGAGGCCTCGGTGGGCCTCAGTCTTCCCATCTGAAGACGATCCCTCAGGACCTCCCAGCTCCATCACTGGACACTGTAAACTCCGTCCAACGCCGCCAGACCCAATCAGGTTCCGGCGCGAAGCTACGGTCTCATGGCACTTTGTTGTCACCGAAACGCCCTTTCAAGCCGCGGCTAGAATAGCCACTTAAAGTGCGACAGGCAAGCCGGGCATGGGTAAGACTCACCTGACTCCGGGGAGGCGTAATTTAGCCTGAGGAAAAGCCCCACAGGGCTGCCGCCGCGTGGCTGCTTGAATAGACGTGAGTTCCATTTTAAATCTCGCGGGAGGGCACGGGAGCCAATCGTCGCGCTCACCCTCCGACCCGGAAGTAGAGCCGGCGCGCGCCGTGTCACCCTCAGCTGAGAACAATTTCACTTTGGTCGCTTTCCGGCACTCTCCGGTGCGTATTGCGCGAGCAGTCTAAGGGGCCGCACGGCTTTGCTGTCTGCCGCTCCGCGCTCCCAACCTATCCGCGGGAGTTCTTCCTTCTTTCCTCCGACCTCGGGCTCGGGGAGGTTAAGAGCGGGATCTCGCGGGACTTGCCTGGCTTGGGGCGAGGCGTCTAGGCTCATTGTGGGGATTTCTCTTGTTCGTTTCTCCTTTCTGCCCTTACACTTTTAGAGGGTCAAGTCCTGCCTTCCGTGTATAGGTGAGGCCTTGACAAAGTAATGACACCGGGCACTGCTTTAATGAGTAGTAGATGAGAGACTGGGACCGAGTTTCCTCACCTCGAGTCTCGTGCACTTTCCATACCGTTCTGCTTTCGTGGGTATCTCACCTGCTGGTCACCCTTAACAAGTATCCAGTCCCAGATGATGCCCATTCTTAAGGTTACTAGTTTATAAGTTCCCCGAGGTGGGACTCATCTGATTTTCAGTATATTCTCATCAGGTATTTTGATGTGTTTGTTGCTGAGCACAACTGTTTTCAGTACAAATATCTTGCGTCTGATAAAAAAGAAAAACTCTTAAAATCCACAATTCTCATGTAGGAATGCTACTTTCAGAATGCACACTAGGCTCTAACAGGTTAGTTGAGGTTTTGTACCTGGCTTTATGAGTATTTATATCACATACCACATTTGGCACTCCTTCCATCAGATCCTATATTCTGTATCTGTTTATATTATAGCTCTTTTCACGCTATATCATAACCATCCCTAGATTGTGATCTCCTTCAAGGCAAGAGGCTGTGTTTTTACGCCCTGGTGCCCAACACATAGGAGTTTCAAATCCTGACTGCTTCGGAGCTTGGCAAGTTAGTTAACCTCCGAAGCCTCAATTTCCCCATTTGTAAATTGGGGGCCATAAGTAGTACATGCCTTTAAATTTGTGCAAATACAAGATATGCTAATGTCAGTAAAATGGCTTAACCTGGTATCTACAAGTAGTGTTCCATAAATGTTAATTTTTATGGATATGTTTACTGTTAAAAGTTACTCCATTTTCAAGTACTCACTTTTCCTTTAGATAATTTAAACAGAATTTTATGGTGTTATATTCTGTGGGTACAGTGTCACAAATGTGGAACAGAGGAAAACTGTGGAGGAAGTGTTAAAACATTAATAATTTAATAATTAGATTGAATTGTTTTCCTGCAGTTTCTGACCCTTGATAAGTATTTTAAATATTTCTTTTGAGTTGTCTGTGGCATTGGAACCTTATTTTGACTCATTTGCTGAATGACCGACACTTTGGCTTTTTCTAATTGTATTTATCCTGTAATCTGCAGTTTCCTGACCTTGTCCAGTAGAAGGCTATTTTATTTTTACAACTACTCAAGTTTTGACATTCAAGATGAAGCAAGATGCCGCAAGAAATGCTGCGTACGCTGTGGATTGTGAAGATTATGTGCATGTGGTAGAATTTAATCCCTTTGAGAGTGGGGATTCAGGAAACCTAATTGCATATGGTGGCAATAATTACGTGGTCGTTGGCACATGTACATTTCAGGTTAGTCTACAAAGTTGCTAAAAGACAGTGAAGATAAGAAAACTTATACAAATCAAAGCTAAACTTTGAGAGTGTATTGAGTTAAATGTTTAAAAAGAAAGATTTGAAGACCCACAGAGGTATTCCCAGTTATATCTGCCTGAGATTTGTACAGACATTATATAGATGGTGAAGAAGAAGAGTATGAGGCTCCTTTTTTGCCTCATGATTAGTAATGGAATATTGTGGTGGTTGAAGGCTATGATTAACTGAACATTTGTATGTATAGGAAAAATCTCATTTAAATGAGATCCAATTATAATTGCAGTTTTTCTCCATTCTTCTTTGACATAGGAAACAAGCTAATACTGAGATCCTAAAAAATGATCCTCCAGGAGCTTTTGTAGCTTTCATGATATTCAGCTTTCCTATTAATGTGCTGACGTACTTCTTATACATCTAAAGCATACATTTGGAGTATACAAAGTATGGGATCGTATTAATTGAGGAGGCAGTTCAGCATAGCCGTTAAGAGCATGAATTCTAGAGCCAAAATGCCTAGTGGTTTTACTCCTGCTTCGCTTTAACTCTTAATGGCTATGTGACCTTGAGGTACTTAACCTCTCTTCTATAAAAATGAGGAATATGGTGCTCAATAGGATTTTGTGAGAAAGTAATGAGTTAGTATGTGTAAAGTTCCTAGGAGGCATCAGGCACATTGTTATTCATACATAATCCAGAATATTATTCATAGAACTGTATTTCTCAAATTAAAATTAGTTAATGGAATTAATGTAATTTGGCAATGACCAATTTTCAAAAAGTTGAAATAACTTTATTACTAAAGTGATATATTATTATAAACATTATTTCCCATTTTACTCAGGAAGCAGTTCTACATCTTAACAGTGTTTTGACATCTTGCAGTTTATTTTAAAGTACAATAAATGTGTAAAGTTTTGCAAAATTGGGTGCATTCATATTTGTCCTAAAGGAAAGTATGAATTGAAATTTTCAGTTTTATTGATGTCTTAGTAGAATATGAGAGCTCTTAGGCTGTCTCCCATTGTCTATCCAGGTGGGGGTACGAATTTCTAGCTTTTAGGCTACATATCACCCAGCATCACTTCAACTGGACTACTGGATTTGGATCATAAAAAGTCATATGATTCAAACAAATAAGGTAGCATACACTTGAAAAATACTGAAGAGAAACCATTTCTCTGATACAGGCTAATAACCTACAGAAGAATAAAGCAGCCCGCTACAGGTGAAACTAACTTTTTACTTCATTACATTTAAAATTAATAGCTATGAACATAGGATTATATTTTAAAACAATAAAAAAATAACGTTTATCTGCAGTTTACAAAAAATTCAGAAATGTTGAGGGAGAAAGTCAGGAGGGGAGAATAAATCAGGAAAAAAGTCAGAGACAATGGGTGACAGAAAAGGGGAGAGGAAAGGAAAATGAAAAAATGAGGAAAAGAAAGTAAAAACATTTGTATTTGTATTGTTTCATTATGGGTTATGGTCACATGGATTGTCTTGGTTGAGCCTGAGAACTGTGAGATTGACAATGTATAATCTTTTAATTTTACTTTTTCATGACTTTTTGAAGTACGCTCATACAGTTAATTAAGACTGTTCCTATCCTCGTGGAATTTCCATTCTACTTCAAAGAAGTTCAGGAATTTGCATGACTACTAAATGAAAAAGTAAGATCTAAACCCCATTCTTAATCTCTTGTTTTATTTCTTTATGCTTCTATTCAGATAGGTTGAAGCTGTGATTCAAATGGTTCTGAAGGAGAATTGAGTTCCAGTGGTTTGCCCTTGGGGATTCAAAATAAATTGTTGCTTCTCTTGGAAGTTATTTTTTATCTAAGTAAATATTATGAAACATAATTCCTATTCTCTTATCCTAGAACCTCGAAGTTCCATAGCACCCAATTTCATGCCTCTTGTCTTGAGAGAAAACTAAGCAAAGATAAATCAAATTGAAAGATTTTTGCATTCCCATCAGAAAGGCAATCCTTGTGTTAAGACTATTAGGAAAACACTGTAGATATAGTGAATTTGAATTTCAACAAAACATTTTTCAGAATCTCGTGCTGTTCTTTCTAATGTAATGAAAATATAAGCTGAATGATAGTACTCTTAACTGGTGTCATGTATTTACCAAATATTGATTAAGTCCATATTAGTGCTGGGAAGTTAAAAAAGCAAGGACCTGTCCCTCAAGGAGACATTTAAATATAAAACAGTGCAATAAGAAAAATGCTATAAGAGCCCTATGTGTAAAGAGCGGAAGGAGCGTGAAAGTGTCTAAGTCTGTTCAAAGGGTCTTCATTAATGAATTGAGGCCTCTATCAGGACTTGGATGAGAATATTGATTTAGGCAAGCACATTTTATTTACGTGGAAGATGAAGCTGAGGATACCCTAGTGCTTTGGATAACAGACGTCATTTAACAAGTATTTATTAAGCACCTGTTGTATGCCAAGCTCTGTGCTCAGAATCCAAATATTGTGTAATAGATTGGATTAATGGGCCAAGTTGAACAAGCTAAAATTTAATAAAGATGAATATAAAGTCTTAAAAGGTAGACTGGTAAACCAAAAGGAGAATTATGACCTAGGGTTTTTAGTCACCTGAATGTGCTCCATGAGTCAGTGCAATGATTAAACTGCCAAAAGGAGCTAATTCCGTGCAGTCTAATAGAACTATAATGTGAGCCACAAATATAAGTTTAAATGTAGTAGCCGCATAAAAAGTAAAAAACAGGTGAAATTCATTTTAAGACCATATTTTTTTATCTAGCATATCCAAAATATTTCACATGTAATCACTGTAATAAGTTACTGACATGTTTTATTTTTTTTCATAGTCTTTTAAATCTGTTGTGTATTTTGTGCTTTATAAAGTGTACACATATCGGATTGCGCTAGCCACATTTTAAGTGCTTAATAAGGCCCCACTTGGCTAATGGCTACTGGATTATACAGTACAGTTCTCTCTATATCTTCCTCTGTAAATTGACTGAAATCTTTAATACACAATAATAATAATAATTTTTAGTTCTCAGCAGTGTAGTATGATTCAAAGTAGATAATGTACTTAAAGACAAATTTCAGGGTAGTTTTAAATGTTTAAAAGTGTCATGTGGTAGAGGTATTAGAATAGTAAACAGATTTTATGTAATTTATCACCTCTATGTTTGGTTAGAGTTGTTGCTTGTAGTGCTTTAAGACTGATTCTAAAGATTATCCTCATTTGAGTGTGTTCACCTAGGGGAGATCAGCTATGGCCAGATACTTGCCATCACTAAATTAGATTTAACTCTATAGAGTTCCAGGAATAGAACTTGGAGAAATGAGCAGAACTTACTTGGAAACAGATTTTGGCTTAATGTTAAGGAGAACTCTTCTAATAATTAGAGCTATACTCCAATTGAATAAGGTTTTTGAAGAGGTAGCTAGTTCCCTCTCACTGGAACTGTTCAGAGTGGGATTGCGCAAACCTCTTTTAGATGTTCTACTAGAAATTCAAGCATTATATGAAAGAATTGGACTAGATAAACTTAAGTCTTGTCTAACTGAAATTCTATATTTGGCCTTAAATGGGTGTGTAGGAGGGCCTGCCAGTTTCAAACACTTAGAATAGCCCTTCTGTCAGTCTGGCTTTGCCCCAACCTCAACTTTGCAGGAGTTTTGTATAATCATTTGTATTATATAGTGAGTTTTCCAAAGTACCTTAATTTCCTGCCTATACAATACTGCCTACAGCTCAAACGAAACCCAAAATAGTATTTGTCTCTGCCTACCACACACACACTCTGGCCTTTTAGTTGGCTCAGTGGCAGATGGTGCTGCCAGGAAAAAAGGATTTCACTGGTAATACATAAAGCTCAGGCTGTACAGCCCCTTGGATTTCTTTATCCCTATGACCACCCAATAATTCCATGTATAATTTGGGTAGCACTGTTGTTACAGTAGCAAAATAATGTTCATTTTCATGTGAAAACTTTATTTTTGAAGATTGATTTGTCAAGTGTGGAAAAGATAGGTGTAACTCAAACTATGAATTCAGCTATGATTAGGCTTCTAAAGTTATTTTTGATTTGCTTACTGATCACTACCTTGGCATAATTGGCTTTTAGCTATGCAGCTGTTATACATACAGATTATTAAGTAATAAAATTTGATGATGTTTTCTTTATACGTGTATTTCTGTTTCTTTCATTTATGGAAAAACTTTTTGCTGTTAACCCTTAAATTCATCTGAAATTTAAAGTTATTTTCAAAGGGTATCTGAATTATGTACAGAAACACATGTGTAGTATATCTGTGAAATGACTTTGCTAGGATCCCAAAGGCTGTCCTGGAAAAATCAACGCATCTATTTGGATTCGATTAGAGTACATGTTATAAAAACTTTGCATTTAGATTCAGGGTAAATGGAATTTTTAAAACAGACCTTCAGGTAATTCCTATCTATCTAGACATATGTATTCCATTAAATGTCTAGTTTCACCTGCTCTGGATTGTTTCCCTAATGATATTTTATAATCCCACAAGCTTTTATAAAAGATAACTATAGTTACTTAATACAGAAGATTCTTTGGACAAACTTGTCATGAAAATGTTGGCTGTAGTCTGTAGACCCAGTTCACGTAGTGATTTAAATAAGAGGACAATGATTTATTTATTTTTTAAATTGTATTATTTAGGCTTTTAAAAATGTGTATTATCTATGTAAGGTATAGAGAAGAATAAAATAGATCCCTGTGTACCTGCTACCTAACTTAAGAAATGGAACATTGGCAATGCTTTTGAAGCCCCCTGGCTAGCCTTTCCTTACTGCCTTACCATCTCATCCCCAAGAAGTAAACATGTCTGAAATTTTGTGTTGTTTATTTCTTGCTTTTCTTTATAAGTGTTACTATACGTGTAGGTATTCCAAATCACTATGCTGTTTTTCACTTTATACCAGTAATACTCTTATGTTTTTCTATTTTTTGTTGCTATTGCTTAACATAGTTGTTAGATTCTTCCATGTCAAAGTTTATTTATTTTTACTGCTGGTGTTTTATAATATGAATATACCACAATTTATTTATCTGTTTCTGCTCTGTTGGATATTTAGGTTACCTTTAGATTTTTACTATTGAAAGCATTGCCAATATGCTTTTTCTTACCATGTTTTCTGTTTGTGTTTTTGTACCCCTCCTTTCATTTTTTTCCTCCCTGATAGTTTAGAAGCTTTATATGCTATTGCTCTTTTTTTTAATGGTTGCCAAAGGCATTCGAACATGCATACTTAATTAGACAAAGTCAAAATTAATATCTTTACCTTCTTCACGAGGAAGACAGACCTTTAACATTTGAACTATTATTACCCCTCCAGACTTATTGTTGTCCACCATTTTAGTTCTCTCTCATTTTTCTTTTTGTTTTAACCCAAAAATTAAATACTGTTTTATGTGGCTAATGTTTATTTACATTTACCCACCTGTTTGCCTTTGGTTTTTTTACTCACCATTCCTTATTTCTGAGACCAGATTTAGGATCATTTTTCTTCATCCAAAAGCACATCGTTTACTACAGGAGTTGGCAGACTTTCTTTAAAGGACTGGATATTAAATATTTTAGGCTTTGCCAAGCACTTAAGGTCTCCATTGCATATTATTCTTTGTTTTTTGTTTGTTTTGTTTTTTACAACTCCTTAAAATTGTAAAAATGATTCTCAGCCCATGGACCATACAAAACCAGGCCATAGGCCAGCTTTGGCCCACAAGCCATAGGCTTGAAAAAAAATTTTTTAGTGAATTTTTTTAGTGAAAATTTATTGATTCTACCTCTTGGTTTTTGTTTTTCTGAAAGTATGTTTAATACATCCTCATTCTAGAAAATCAGTTTTATTATGTCTACAATTCCATGGGTATTTTCTCTCAGCATTTTGAAAATATTATTCCACTGTCTTCCTGCCTTTGTTGTTTCTGGTGAGAAGTTGGTTTTTGATCTAATTATTACTCTTTTATAGAAGACTTGTCTTTTCTTTCTAGCTGCAGTTGCTAAGATCAATCTGTGTGTGTGTGTGTGTGTGTGTGTGTGTGTGTGTGTGTGTGTGTGTGTGTGTTTTCTGAAGTTCCACTACATTGTCTCTAGCTATAGATTTCTTCTTATTTAAGCTGCCTGGGATTTATTGTTCTTTCCAAATATAGCTTGTTTTGCTTTGTTTTGTTCTGTTTGGCGGCTGGCCAGTGCCAGGATCTGAACCTGTAACACTGAGCTCTAACCAACTGAGCTAACCAGCTAGCCCAGTATGACTATTGATGCATGTTGTCAAGTATGGAGAGTCCTTTGCCATTATCTCTTCAAATACTTCTTGTCCAGTTCTTTCTATTCCTCCTTCCACAACCCAGTCACATACAAGGTGGAACTTCTCACTGAATCCTCTGTCTTTTAACCTCTCTTTTTGTCTGTGTTTTTCTACATTCTGAGTTAATTTTTTCAAGTCTATCTTCCAGCTACATGTAAAGATTGATTTTTTTAAAATTTCAATTATGGTATATTTAAAAGTTTTATTTAGTTCTTTTTTATTATTAACTTTTATTTGTAATAGACAAATAATTGTATATACTTATTTGGCACAGTGTGATGTTTTTGGTTTATAAGTACAGTGCGGAATGGTTAGATCAAGCTAGTTAACATATCTGTCAACCTCACTTTTTGTAGTGAGATATTTGAAATTCACTTTCTTAGGAATTTCAAAATATAAATACATTACTAACTATAGTCACCATACTGTGCAATAAATCTCAAAAATTTATTCCCCCTAACTTAAACTTTATACCCTTTGATCAACATCTCCCCATTCCCTGTACCCCACCCCCACCCCATTCTACTCTACTTGTATGAGTTTGATTTTATTAGATTCCACATATAAGCAAGATTATGTACTATTTGTACTATTTCTGTGCCTTGCCTATTTCACTTGGCATAATATCTTCCAGTTTCATCCATGTTGTCACAAATGATTAGATTTCCTTCTTTATTAAGGCAGAATAATATGCCATTGATGGACACTTAGGTTGGTTTCATATCTTGGCTATTGTGAATAATGCTGCAGTGAACATGGGAGTGTAGATATCTCTTCTACATACTGATTTCAATTCCTTTGGATATATATCCAGTAGTGGGATTGCTGAATCATGTGGTAATTGTATTTTTAGTTTTTTGAGGAACCTCCATACTGTTTCCATAATAGCTCTACTAATTTACATTTCCACCAACAGTGTACAGTGTTCCCTTTTCTCCACATCCTTGTTATATTTCATTTTTTTGATAGCCATTCTAAAAGGTGTGAGGTGATATCTCATTATTGTTCTATTTTGCATTTCCCTGATGATTAGTGAGTTGAGCATTTTTTCATTTACCTCTTGGCCATTTGTATTTCTTCTGAAAAATGTCTGTTTAGATCCTTTGCCCATTCTTTAATTAGGTTATTTGTTTTCCTACTGTTGAGTTGTTTGATTTCCTTATATGTTTTGCATATTAGCCCATTATCAGCTATATGACTTGCAAATATTTTCTCCCACTTTGTGGTTTGTCTCTTCACTCTGTTAATGTTTTCTTTTTTGCTCTGCAGAAGCTTTTTAGTTTTGATGCAATCCCATTTGTTTATTTTTGCTTTTGTTGTCTATGCTTTGGGGTCCTTATTCCAAGAAATCATTGCCCAGACTAATGTCTTAGAGCTTTTTCCCTGCTTTTTTGTAGTGGATTTACAGTTTCAGGTCATACATTTAAGTCTTTCATTTGTTTTGAGTGGGTTTTTATATAAGGGTGTAATTTCATTCTTCTACTTATAGATATCCAGTTTTCCCAGCATCATACATTAAACAGACTGTCCTTTCCCCATTGTGTGTTCTTGGCACTTTTATCAAAAATCAGTTGTTCATAAATGTGTGCGTTTATTTCTGGAGTCTTTATCCTGTTCCATTGGTCTATATGTCTATTTTTATGCCTGTACCGTGTTGTTATAGATTATAAATCTGCCTGGCCGTTTCTGGTAATCTCTTGTTGCTTACTGATTTTTATTTACCTCTTTTATTTCCCTAAACATACATCTTTCTTGGATCTGATAATTTTTATAAGATATCTTTGCAGGTTTTATTCTGCAGTTTTGTTGTTTTTGTTCATATGTTTTAGTTTTCATATCTGAGAATGCATGTATATAAGATCATATTTGATTGAACTATATCTTTGGGAACTTTTTGAGACGTGGGTAGAAGTAGTTTATCCAGAGAGAATTTGCCTTTGTTTCTGTCAAGTACTTGGGGTCACTACCAACATATAACAACTTTGGAATAAGTTCTTTGTTATTTTCTGGACCACATTGTTAATGTGAATTCTCTCCCCATAGTCATGCTAGAGCCAGCTAATCGTTGAGATTTCTCACAAGTTCCTTTTTCTTTTTCTTGGCCTTCACCTATGGTAGGTACTTTGCACAGCAGTGTTTTCTTTTTTAGTTTTTTTCTATTTCTCCCCTTAAGGACACTGGATCTATGCAAAGATTTCTGATCTGGCATCCTCCCTTGTACAGACCCTAAGTTTTGTCTCCTGTCTCTTGCAAACTGAGGCTTTAAGTTACTAGATGTGGGCAAGTGCCCTTTTAACACCAGCATACCTTACTACTCAGTTCCTTCTCTGGATTTGGATTTTTGCATTATTATTGTAGCGGGAGAGCTTTTCAGATTTGTGTCCATATTGCCAGAGATAGATGGCTTGACATTTAAAATTTATTTTTTTCCTCACCTTCCCATGAGAATAAGCTGAAATCATTTTGGCAAGACAGAACCCGGTAAATGAGCTGACTTTATTAAACATTTATACCCAGAATCAAATAACTAAGACTAAAATAACTATATTATTATTTGCATATTCACTATTCATAGACTATAATATTATAGATGAATTATTTGTAATATATATAAATAGTGTCATTACTACATGAAAATCATTAACACTCATTGTAATGACTTTGAGACATCATAAGGTCCCAAAGTATCTTCCATATAATCAGAACTTTAAGTTCATTGTATTTTTTTTTTTATATTTTCAGTTGATAATCCATGTATGGTAATTCATGTACCTAGAATATTCTGATTCTTAGAGCATTCTATTTTCATTGAATTTGTAATGAAATGTGTTTACTAGTAAGGGTAAAATGTCTCCTAAAATAAAGTATAACATGTTTACCGTTTGTTGTTAGCTGCCTTCGAGAGGTATTCTGTGAGACTTAAACAGTTTTGAATTTTTTTTTAATTCAGTGAACTATTTAAATCTCAAATTTCCAGCTAATATGCATGGCCTTCTGAAAAATTCAATGAAATATAGGGTATTACATAGTTTGTTCTCATATTTATTAAAACATTTACTCTGTATGCTTAGGAGGAAGAGGCAGACATTGAAGGAATTCGGTATAAAACACTGCGAACATTTCACCATGGAGTCAGGGTCGATGGCATAGCTTGGAGCCCAGAGACTAGACTTGATTCATTGCCTCCAGTAATCAAGTAAGTTTTAAAGTATCAAGTGCAATAGTTATCAATGTCCTTTGGTTGTTTTTAGTGATCTGAAGAATTACCATATGATCCAGCAGTCCCATTTCTTAGTACCAAAAGAATTGAAATCAGGATCTGGAAGAGATATTTGCACTGCCATATTCATTGTAGCATTATTCACAGTAGCCAAGAGGTAGAAGCAAGCTAAATGAACATCAACCAGTGAATAGATAAAGTGTTGCAGTGTTACTGTGAAGTCACAGGGAGAGGCAGGAAACACCAAGGAACAGAGTTTATTGATGCCGGCAGCAGCTCAGCGGACTCTAGTTGCAAAGGCTGAGCCCCAAACACAGCGAGGCTGTTATTTTTATATCATAGCATTTCCGGGTTTTTGCAACAGGGCAAGAGGGGTGATCTTATGATCTTATGTGGTTATGACTCTGTCTCAGGATGAAAAATTACAGCAAGGGAGAAGCAGAAGGGAAAATTCTGTTATAGCAGTCTGTGGCAACCGCAGTGTGAGACAAGGCAGGGGTGCAGCTGCATCTGGGTCTGTATGATATCTGGGTAGGGGTCTTGGTTACAGCATAGTGTAGCCCAGCATGGGTGCCTAACGGCCACAGCCAGGCAGAACACGGCCAGGTAAGGACGAGTGCCTCAAAAGAAAGTAATGGTGTATACATGTGATGGAATAATATTCAGCCTTTAAAAAAGAAGGAAATCCTATTATATGCTGCAACATGGATGATCCTTGAGGATGTCATGCTAAATGAAATAAGCTAGTCACAAAAAGACAATTATTGCTTTATTCTACTTATGAGTTATCTGAAATAATAAAACTTATAAAATGGAAGTTAGAATAGCAGTTTCCAGGGACTGGGAGGAGGGTAGACAGAGGAGTAGTTCAGTGGATATAGTGTTTTTCAGTTTTGCAAGATTAAAAAGTTCTAAAAATCTGTTGCACAACAATGTGCATATAGTTAACACTACTCTATGTTCTACTTACAAATGGTTAAGATGGTAAATTTTCTTATGTGTTTTTGACCACAGTAAAAAAAAAAGTTAATATGTGGCAATCACAAAAGAAACTAAAGATATAAAAAAGAGAAATTAAAGAAATCCTGAATATATGAATATATATATATTTTAAAATCTCTCTAAAAAATTGCTTTCATTAAAATTTGGCTTATATTTGTAAAGTATGTAATGAAATTATTAAAATTAACAACTGGAAATCTGTGTCTAAATTGCACAGGAAATGTAGATATTTCCTAAGACTGATTCTCTCTCTCTCTCTCTCTCTCTCTCTCTCTCTCCCTCTCTCTCCCTCTCTCTCCCTCCCTCTTTCTCTCACCCTCTTCCCCCACCTCACCACACACACAAACAAAGATATATACTTCCCCACTTTAAAACATCATAATCCCAATTATAGGAGGAAGAAAAACTACTTTTTTTCACTACAACTTTTAATTTCACCTCTGAGAAAACCTTGGACAGAAAGGGAATTTCCCTGTTGGCTTTGATCTGTTTCCTCTCATGGTTCTTGACAGATCACTGGAAAGGGATGTCGTAGCAGAGACCTACCAGCACATCCGAGTCTACAGATTAATAGCCTTGCTTTACCGAGGTCCTTACATTTATTACTTGAGAAAAAATGGTTAACTTTAGTTGAGAACTAAAGAAGAGATTTAGATCCATGTGACACTTTTCTTGCCAAAGAAGTAATGGAAATAAACTTTGTTTTTCAATATATAAATATGTCTATTTCTTCCTCAGTCATTATTTAGCATGCTGAGAATCTAGAAATTTTAGGTTTTAATCACCTTTAAGGTGAACTAGTTAAAAAATAGTTGTTTGCTACTTGGATTTTTAAAAAATTTAATGTCTGTTAATGAACTACTGAAAAACGTGTCTTGAATGTTTAAAGTCAGCGCAAGTAACACTCTAGCTTTTAGCATGTATAAATATACCAGCTTTTACAGACATAAAAAGAGTATCATATTTCATCTCATTTATCTGGAGGAATAGAAAAAGTAAGAAGGGTTATGGATAACTGAACAAGACAAAGACTAAGGTAGATGTATGACAACATTTTTAATACCTCATGTTGTCCTGGCTAAAATGAATATACTTTTTTAAATCTATCACTTTATGCTTTTAAGAAAACATTTAATATTAAATTAACGTGCTGCTAGTATAAAATTCTACACTTCTATTATTGAAGAGACAGGTCTGTAATATACTAACATTTTGTGTATTCTCAAAATATTTAATATGCCTCTTACTTTCAGTAATGACTATATAATATTTTTTGCAGAAGTGCCACAACATTCTCCTTTTCTCCTCCAATAAAAGTATGATTATGAGTTATGATAAAAGCTTTGGTGACTTGGAGGGAGGGACAGAGATCAGGGGGGCACTTCCACTTACAGAAGCTATAAATGGGCTTGTTTTTGTTTTTTGCTTCCAGATTTTGTACTTCAGCTGCTGATATGAAAATTAGATTATTTACTTCAGATCTTCAAGATAAAAATGAATATAAGGTATGTTGACAAGTGTAAATCATAAATCTTTAGATTTTATATTAAAACATGTATTTATTACTTTTTGCCTTTTTATTTGTATTTATTACAATTTTATATGACTTTTTGTGGTCAAATTTAAGAAATTAATTTAGGGTATCATTTACCCTTTTGTAGGCTATAGTAACTAGGTTTTTAGTAGTGACTGCAGATTATAAATCTGATATCACTTATTAAATTAAAATACTAGGAACAGCAAATAGGAGAATCAGAAATTCACAGTTGAATGTAGTAAGAGTATAATAGTCATGAGCACACATGGAGTAAGAGTTGAGGAAACAAATGATCGGTACAGCATAACACAGGCAGGATTACAAAGTGATTAAGAGCACAGACACAGGAGCCAGACCCCCTGTATTTAAAGCCCAGCTCTATCGCTTAGTAATGGAGTGACCTTGGCCAAGTAACCTAATCTCTTTGTACTCATTTTGTTATCTATAAAATGGAGATAATCATAGCATCTACCTCATAGGATTATTAGCATTGACTGAGCTAATTCATAAAAAATACTAGAACAATGCTTGGTCCAGAGCAAGCCCTGTGTGTAATAAATAGCCCTCAGGTTGAGTTGAAATTGCATCATGTTTTCTTATAAAAATGATATTGCCTTCTTGACTCTCTAGTAAATCAAAAATATGAACAATGTTGTGAAACAAAGATAAACTATAAACCTTTCCAGTCGTTTAGAAAATAGTGAAAATTATGCTCCAAGCTATAGACAGTGGGCTTAATGCACTGTATATATTGGTTAATTTAAGGCTGTACCATGAATAACCAAGTGTATAAATGGCACATAAAATTTTGACCTATTAAAAGTTAATATGCTGGGCCGGCCCCATGGCGCACTCGGGAGAGTGCGGCACTGGGAGCACAGTGGCACTGGGAGCACAGCGGTGCTTCCACCACGGGTTCGGATCCTATATAGGACTGACCGGTGCGCTCACTGGCTGAGTGTGGTGCGGGCGACACCAAGCCAAAGGTTGCGATCCCCTTACAGGTCACGAAAAAGACAAAAAAAAAAAAAAAAGTTAATATGCTAGTTATAAGAGACATTAAACATTTAATGTTAATTTAGTTTGTCTTGTAGACCATGACAGAAGTTTTGGAGAATGACTTGGAGGACCTGGATATGTTAAAGTTACACTGGAATCTTTGAGCCAGATACTTTTTTCTTCATGTTACATTTCTACGTATTAAGCTGTGCCATTTAGGACTGTTTGATTAACCTTAGATCTGAGGTCAAATTTGAGTTTTTGCAAGGGAGGGAGGGAGGAAGAACTAACTACCTAACAAACACACATAGGCCTGTCATATTAACATATTTTAATTTTATTAAAATTATATGTATTAAATATGTGTTTACATATTTTATTTTATTAAAAGGGCGTATATTAAATATGTATTTACATACATATGTATGTAGTATTTACATACATATGCAAATAAAATATGAATTAAAATATGTAAATATCTGACAGGCTTATGTGTGTGTGTTAGGTAGTAGTGTATGTGCGTCAGGTATAAAGTGAAAAGCCCAAAGAGACTATATCTCAGTATCCCTAAGAAGTTTTCCTTGCTTTAATTTTTATTTAAGCTTTATGTAATAAATGAAAAAGAAAGTGATATGAGGACACGTACAGTAAAAATGTGTGTGTTTTTGTAAGAAATGCATAGAAAAGAGAGACTAAGCCACTAATAATGTGTTGAATGATCAGCTTCTTTCCAAGATAAACCTTCCAGAAACGTGGGTGTATAAATCATGCTTTAAAAATAAATTACTAAAGAAATATTTATAGAAAAGAGAAGCATACAGTGAAAGCTTTTAAAGCAGTGAAGTAAAAATATTAGGTAGGAGTATTGTAGATTATTTTCCTGTTTCTTAATTTTTCCCTTTTTATCAGGTTTTAGAGGGTCATTCAGATTTCATTAATGGTTTGGTGTTTGATCCCAAAGAAGGCCAAGAAATTGCAAGTGTGAGTGATGATCATACCTGCAGGTATGTTGCTTATGTTACAGCCACATCTTTGAATTTTCACTTTATTTTAATGAGAATTATATTCTTAAATTTAGAGGAAAAACTCTACAAAATGTTGTAGAAGTAGTAAAAGTACTAAAATTAAATACTTTATTTAAATTGTAGGTATGGCACAAACCTGAGTTTCAAAACCAGTGAGTTGAGTTAATGGAAACTTCCCTTGCTCATTCAAGTGTCACTCTCCACCTCTTATTTTAGATTTGCACATTTTTGAAATTTAAATATGTATTGGATCAAATTCTCTAATATTGAGTAAGATCAGTAGGATAACAAAAGGTAATTGCCATATTGTGAAGTTACATCACAGATCCTATATGACAAGTTAGTGTTTAATAATGAACTGTGAATCTTACTATGGAAGACTCATGGAAAATTTAGTGTTTTGACAAATTCAGAGGTCTCTGTATAAGATTTTCTATAGATACAATACATTTCAGTATCATGTTCTCCCACCCCGTTCCCTAGTTTAGAGTGGATGAGGTAGATATAACATTTTAATAATGCCTCAAGCTAGCAAGTATCACAAGTAAAGAAAAAGATGAAAACCAAGAGTAGGAGGTAGAAATAAGCTGAGGAGTCAAGAGTGAAATCAGTGAATCGGTCATTAGAGGGGTGTTAATTTCTGCATTTGCTTTAACAGTGTTGTGAGCAGGGAAAAAAAATGCTGCTCTTCTGTTTTGCATAGTTTCAATGTTTGATAAAGCTACATTAAAATCATTAGTATTAATACTTATATACATATAAAATATGTATCACTTCACATTGGATGTAAAGCTGCTAGCTACTTTTTAAAATTTTAATCTTCTTAATATAGCTCATCTTCTTAAAGTTATAGAGTCATACATTATTTTTTATGTACTGCCTGTTAAAAAATTCATGTCAGGGACATGAATGATTTACGTGACATTGAGATTCTAGGGCCCTAAGTATTACAAAACCAAGTTTCTGTAGAGACTTGAAGAGTAAATGGGACCATTTTTAAGATAAAAATTAGATCACTAGAAATAAATAATGGCATTTCACTTATCTAAAAGAGACTCCTCATCATAAGCATTTATTATAATGAAAACTGGAAAAGGGGAAAAGTGAGTGTCTTTCCAAGCCAAGCAATGCCTCTGAACAGTGAGCAGCACCCAAAGAGACAGAGCATTGTACTCAGTAGTCTATGATTTTTTTTTTCTTGTAGTAGACTTTAGGATTTTCTCATAGACTAGTAAAATTCTCCAGAAATATTGGGAACTGACATAGGGTTGCCAGCTTTTTATGTAGTCAAGGAATAAGAATTTTCAAAATCTTTTGCTTTCTACTATTGTCATTATTTTATAGAGGAGAGGACATTATTGCTCTAAAAGTAGAAAGGGCTTGCCTTTAGAGTAAGTCCTTCAATTTAAATAAATTTAGCCTTTTGCAAAACTCACTACATTGCTCCTAAGTGTCTCATTTTGCTAGATTGTGATTGACGGTATTATTGTTCAGCAAGTATTTACTCTCCTTTCCCCCTCCATGGAAGGAGGAGATTTTTCCATCCCATCAGGCTTAGGTTTGTGACTTGTTTAGGCCAGTGTAATGTTAGCAGGTGTGACAAGAGCAAAAGCTTTAAATGTTTACCTGGTTTGACTTGATCTCCTGTGCTCTGTCATCTGCTATGAGGTAAGCGTGTCTTAGATAGCTACTAGTCCCAGAATGAGAAATACATGGGACAGATAGTACCCATCATTATGAAAGAGAGCTTTCCATAGGCCTATTAGCAAGAAATGTATGCCTATTTTTGTAAGCCACTAAGATTTGGAGGTTGATTCACAACATCATTATAGCAGTAGCTGGGAGCTAAATTTAGAATTCATCAGCTTAGTTCACCAACCAAAAGTAAACAGCAATTCTGATTGGCTATTAAAGCTGAATCTCTTAGACCAAAAGCTAAGCAATATAGATAGGATTTTTAAAAAGAAAAACAGAAGATATCAGTAAAACAAGAATTTTAAACTAAGGAAGAATAGTGAGTATCATATACTCTCACAGCAGGAAAGAAAAGAAGGAATTCTGAGGGACAAACTACAATAGATACACATTTTAGTACAGTCATCTTTATTAACTTGAAATCTAGAATTGCCAAGCTACAAATAATGACACCAGCTGAATGGGAACTATGCAATTTAGGCAGAGGAAAAAGCCATTTACATCCCAGGAATGACTCTTGTCACTATACTAAAGTAATGCCAACCACAGACTGGGTCTGCATGTTGGTGGTAAAGGTACATTAGTGAAATCCTTGTCTGATCCTAGTCAAAGCCTATGTCATCTTAGGAGTAGTTTTATTTCAGGTGATATCATACTTATAAAAAAAAAACTGCTAGAGAATAACAAGATAGAAGGCCAATAAGGAAATAGAGAATTTGAACATTATAAAACAACTAGACTTAACAAATATACACAAAACACTCCAAACACTCCTAACATTGACACAATACACATTCTTCTCAAGTGCACATAGAACCTTCTGGATAATAAAATATATGTTAGGCCTCAATACAAATCTCAATAAATTTTTAAAAATTGAAATCATACAAAGTATCCTCTTAGACCACAGCAGAATGAAACTAGAAATCAATAACAGAAAATGCTGGAAAATCTACAAATATGTGGAAATTAAATATTGTACTTTTAAACAACCAGTGGGTCAAAGAAGAAATCACAAGGGAAATTAGAAAATACTTTGTGATGAATAAGAACAAAACACAACATACAAAATTTATGGGATTCAGCAGAAGCAGTGCTCGAAGGGAAATCTGTTAACTATGAACACCTACATTAAAGAAGAAAAAAGTAACCTCAAATCAGTAACCTAATTTTACACCCTAAGGAACTTAAAAAATAAAAAGAGCAAACTAAACCCAAAGCTGGCAGAGGGAAAGAAATAATTAATATTAGAGAGGAGATAAACAAAATAGAGACAAGAAAACAGAAGAGAAAAATCAATAAAGCCAAAAGTTGCTTTGAAAAGATCAACAAAATTGACAAGACTGTAGCTAAACAGACCAAGAAAAAAAGAGAATCTTCAACTAGTAAAATCAGAAAAAGTGGGACATTACTACCAACCTTACAAAAATAAAAGGAATTCTAAGAGAATACTCGAATAGTTATACACCAACAAATTAGATAACCTAAATGAAATGGGCAGAAACACAAAAAGCTGCCAAACTGACTCAAGAAGAAACAGAAAATCTGAATAGATCTGTAACAAGTAAAGATATTGAATCAGTAATCAAAAACTTCATAACAAAGAAAAACCCAGGACCAGATGCTTCACGGGTGAATTCCAACAAACATTTGAAGAATTAACACCAGTCTTTCTCAAACAATTCCAAAAAATAAAGAAAAGGGAACACTTTTTAACTCATTCTATGAGGCCAGTGTTACCCTGATACCAAAGGTAAACAAAGACATCACAAGAAAAAAAAATGCAGACTGCTATATCCTTTACAAATATAGATGCCAAAATCCTGAACAACATCTAGCTAAAACTAGAAAATTCTTAGTAGAAAACATAAGGGGAAATCCTTATTATCTTGGATTTAGCAATGGTTTCTTATATATGACACCAAAAGCACAAATAAAAGAAAAAAAAAGATAAATTGGACTTGAACTTCATTAAAATTAAATACTTTTGGACATCAAAAAACACTGTTAAGATAGTGAAAAAACGAAGAATGGGGGAAAATATTTGTAAATCATATATCTGATAAGAGTCTTATATCCAGAATATATGAAGAACTCATAATTCAACAAAAAGACAACCCAGTTAAACAAAGGGCAAAGGACTTGAATAGACAATTCTGTAATGAAGGTATATGTACAAATGACCAACAAGCACATGAAAAGATGCTGAATTCATTAGTCATTAGGGAAATACAAATCAAAACCATAATGAGACACCACTTCACACTCCCTAGGACAGCTGTAATCAAAAAAAAGAAAGAAAGATAAGGCCAGCCAGTGGCTCACTTGGGAGAGTGTGGTGCAGATAACACCATTGCCACAGGTTCAGATTCCTATATAGGGATGGCTGGTTAGCTCCCTTGAGAGAGCGTGGTACTGACAACACCAAGTCAAGATGACCTTACTGGTCATCTTTAAAAAAAAAAAAGAAAGAAAGGAGAATAATGTTCATGAGAATGTGAAGGAAGAAACTGGAACCACCATACTTTGCTGGTAGAATGTAAAATGGTGCAGCCACTGTGGAAAATAGTTTGGCAGTTCCTCAAAAAGTTAAATATAGAGTTACCATGTGACCCAGCAGTTCCACTTCTAAGTGCATACCCAAAAGAATTAGAAACATGTTTAAACGAAAACTTACAAAAGAATATAAGGGTACTTCAAAAAGTTCATGGAAAAATGGGATTAAAAGATAATGCAGATCTTTCCATGAACTTTTTGAAAACCCCTATTATTCCTAGCAGCACTATTTGCAGTAGCCAAAAGGTGGGAACAACCCAAATGTCTGTCAGTGGATAAATGGGTAAACAAAATGTGATGTGTTCATACTTTGGAATATTATTCAGCCATAAGAAAGAATGAGGTATTGATACATGCTACAATGTGGATGAAACTTGAAATTATTAAGTGAAATAAGCCAGACCAAAAGGCCACATATTCTATGATTCTATTTATATAAAATCTCCAGAATAAGCAAGTCCCTAGAGACAACACAGATTAGTGGTTGCCAGGAGCTGGCAAGGGTAGAGAATGGGAGTGACTGCTTAACGAGTATAGGGTTTTTTGGGGGATGATAAACATTTTTATAGAACTAGATGGTGGTGATGGTTGTAGAACATCGTGAAGATACTATGTGCAAAAAGTTCATGGAAAGATTTGTATTATCTTTTTTCCATAATTTCCTATTTTTATGAATTCTGTTCTTTCTTTAGCAGTTTACACATTTTTGTTTTGGTTTGGTTTTGGTGGGTTGCTAGTATGGGGATCCAAACCCTTGACCCTGGTGTTATCAGCACCATGCTCTTTCAAGTGAGCTAACTGGCCAGCCCATTTTTGTATTATCTTTTAATTCTATTTCCCACAAACTTTTTGAAGTACCCTAGTTTGTAGTAAAAGAGACTATATCAAAGGAACAGTCCTACAATATGGATTCTTAACATTCTACTTGTAAAGAGTAGAAGGAATATTTCTGTCTGACCCATTGCCTATTTTACAAAATAATTTTTAAAATAAATTTAGTATTTTGATCTGTGCGTATTTGCTGATGTCTGACTTTGACATTTCCAGGAAAAACAATATTATCAGCTAGAAGATTTGTGGCCTTAGGAAAACCATTTTAAAACATTTATCTTCTGAATATGTTCATGAAATTTACGTATTTTATTGAAAATTGTTAAATTCTGAATCAAATAGAATAAAGATTCATATTGGGAATCAAGGTGCTACTCATAATGTGAAATATTATTATAAAAGGTGATAGATTAAATTTTATCTACAGTTCCATCTAGTTTTAGCATTCTGTAATCTGTGCAAGTTTAAAGAAAATTGAGTTCTCATGTAAGTCCATAGTCCCAATACTGCCTTTCTTAACAAATGTTTATAATGCCTACTATACATTCTTAAAAAAAACTCAGAAAATAAGCCTATCATAATATATAATTACAAAAAATTATTGGAGCACCTTAATTGTATTATACATTTCTGTAAAAGGAAAACAAATTATTATTGTATAACAGTGCAGTGTGTACATGCTCAGATGCAACTACATCTCTATACAAAGAATAAGATCGGATATCAGAAAAATAAGATAACAGGAAAATGTGAGGCAGAGGCAAGATTGCCAAGTTGCACAATTCCACGGGATATAGTTTGCATAGAGTACAATGTAAATAGTGCCATCTGGAGTTCTGCAGTGTCATAGCCCTGAACAGATCTACAGTTTTAGAGTAAAAGCTGACGTTAGTAATAATAGAACAAAATTAAATATTTTAAGAGAAAGAGGAAAATAATGTTAATCAAAATACAGATATGGTAAGACAAATTATAGGATATAAAGTTGGAATAATAAAGAAGGATAATATTCTTACAAATCAGCCAGTTGCTATATGTACAAGCATGAAAATAATTCACTTTTATGCCATGTAATGTTGACAAATTTTGCAGAAAACATATCTCCTCTCTTGAAATATCCCAACCTTTTGATGAGCCTCTAAAGTTTACTCTGTCATTCAAAAGTCATGTAGAATGATTGGCATTGCTGGCTCTCATCTGCCAAATGCCTACAGCACCCCAATTATTAAATCAATCAAAATGCCCCCTAATGAGAATCATCAATTTAAATTATAATTATGTTACCAGGAACTATTCTGAGCATTTTATATGAATTAACTCATTTAATCCTGAAAACCTTATACAGTAGGTTTTCTTATTGTTCCCATTTTGCAGATTAGTAACCCTTAAGTACTAAAGTACACTGTTAATCCTTTAAGGTTCATTAAGAAATTTTAATCTTTTTAAGTTATTGAAAAAGCAGGTGTTCACATTATCTGTCTGTTCTGATCAAAATCAAGCATTATATAAGGCTTAATAAAATTGATAGGATTGCACTTAGAGTCATCTCTGTTAGAAGTGTTAACATCTTCTGCTGGTGAAGAATTTATAGTTTTTTAAAGATACATTTGCCAGAACAACCTAGTTCCCACTTTTGAAATGAAGACATCATATTTCTTCTTCATAGCCCATTAGCTCAGTTATTCAGATAAGGAAGAAGAGTAAATGCACAGAGACTGCCACAGAGAGTTCCATGGTATCAGGGATACCTAAGTAACAGAGGGTTCAAATGCTACTGAGAAACAGACTTTTCAATAGAGAATGAAGAAAGTTACTCTGGAGTAGACTGCTTTGGCCTTACACTAACAAGGTATTTTGCAGGGTCAGCCATGCTTTACTAAGAGGTCTTAGGTGACTTAGAGGTCATCACAGGACTTAGAAGAATGCACTTGTGGTAGGTATTCAGTGAGTGAGTGGATGAAGGGAGAAAACAACTATATATCCGTCACTGCATCTTTATAAAAAAAGGTGCTGTTACCCAAGGAAAAAAAAAGCATCTGACAGATGTGTTTAATAAAAGAAATTACCAAGTAAATCATGGGATTGCTAACCATTGAGCCTCATGTTCACACCATTCCCTTTATGATCCCTCATCATCTCCAACATATGCAAACATACACATACCAAGTAAATCATGGGATTGCTAACCATTGAGCCTCATGTTCACACCATTCCCTTTATGATTCCTCATCATCTCCAACATATGCAAACATACACATACACACACACACATATATATATAAATATGTGTGTGTATACGAACGTGCATAGAATGAAATACTGATGTTCGTAGTTATGACCCAGCATCATTAAAAGGAAGTTAAGTCATTATAATATTTGAGAGGTAAAGAAGTACATATTAATTTTAAAAGATTTATTGTCTCCTACCTCCAAAAGCAGTGAAAAATGGTGTTCAAGTATTTAATGTGTTAAGCTTATTATTGTAAAAACTCAATAATAACATCACCTTCCCAGTCAGTGCCAAATAACAGATGTTCTTGTATATTAGAAACAGTACCATTCTGTAAGAACAAGTCAGGTCAACAAGTATTTATTAAACACATTCAGTATAGCCAATATTTAGTACTTTGGGGGATACAAAAGAAACAGAAACCCAGTACTCACTGTAACTACAAAGGATGTTAGAAGTAAATCCCTTTCCTCCTCCTCCTCGCCCCTCATTAATCTTCTAAAATATTAAATTAAAATGTATGGTAAGGAAAATTGACCAAGAAATTCTTAGTTTAAGTCTAATATAACAGAGGCATATAATGTATCATTCACTTTCTCTATAAAACACAGGGTATTTGTAGTTGTCATGTTCTAGCTGTGTTCATTCTTTAAAAGAATGGGAGAAAAAGTGGGATATAAAAAGTAAAGAATAAGACAAATAACTGAATAAGGAAATTCTAAATTACTTAAGATATTCAGTAAGCCAATAGTATAGTTTTTTTGAAAAATATTACAAGTAAAAGAATGTTTATCAAGTGACTTCTGTGTACCACATGCTAGCTGAGTTCTTTCCATATTATCTCTGTTTATGTATATTTGAGAATCTTTAAGATCCATAGTTAGAGTGGAGTGTTCCTTCTCAACCCCCACCCCAATTGGGATCACAAAATATGTGATATATTTAAAAATAGTCCTTGTGGGGAAGGAAAAAGTAACTGAGAGCCTTCAGAAGGTATGCCAATGAAGCATTCCTTGGGAATCTATATTTAGGAGTACATAAACCATGCCTAAATAATTCTGGGTATAAAATGAAATCAAGATAATTTACATTATTTATTATATGTAATGTTATGGTTAAATAGTTCATGAAATAAAGTTCCCTGTTTGTCTTCTAAAATTCCCTCTAATTTTTTGAAACATTTTAAATCAAGATTACTTATTGCATAGTTCTAATAAGAGCTTTGAGAATAGGATAAAATTAACAGTTTGTATTGAGTTTGTTAATTAACTTTACCTCTGGTGAATGGAACATAAGGATCTGTGTCTTTAAAAGAACTCTCCGAAAATTATACTAAACACTGTTGACCACATTTGCAGACCTTTTTAAATTCAGTGCAGTGAAATTATATGTTAATGAAAGACTGTAATAAAGTAAAAGGCTATAAAGTGATGAAAGAATTTTCTAAAATTTTACATGATCGTATACTGGTAACACCACTCTCTAGTATTCAGTACTTTGTTCTTTCTTGTGTGCTCTTCTAGATGAAATACAAAACCAGTACTTAGTAAAGTATATTACCAAATCAGTGATTGCAGTAATTTAGGCTTGCTTTATGTGGTCCTCATGTGGTTACAGTAAAGTGAATTGTATGAATGGGAGCCCCATTCATAAACATTTTTCAAGGGCTGGCCACTTAGCTCAGTTGGTTAGAGTGTAGTGCTGTAGCACCAAGGTCAAGGGTTTGGATCCCCACACCTGCCAGCCACCCCAAGAAAAAAATTTTTTCAAGTTTATTTTGAAAGTCCATTGATGTGCATGATAAGGAGTACTTTCCCTCATTTATCACTTTAGTATTCAAAATATAGTCAAAATTTAAGTTGTAAAGTTGTTAAAAAAAAATTATCAAAATTTTTCTTGGAAATAATGAAATGCTAATATTTCCTGGGTAGTATTACTGGTGTTTGTGTTAAAAGCTGATGTCATTTCAAGAAAAAGCCCTTCTATTCTGAATTCCTTAAAGATGAAATCATTAGTTATGATCTGTTTGAAAACTGCCATATGCTATTTCTTTGCAGTTGAGAGTTTAATTTTGAAGTTTATTTTCAAATGCGACAAAATTTCTCACAATTCCTATTCTTCAAAAATCTGTTTTCTATGTAAGTTAGATGAGATGTTAATATTTCTCCTCTGGGGTAGTCTCAGAAAGTTTCTCAGTTCTCTGATCATAAACTTCCAGCATCTGCTGAATTTGTTTAAAATTTCAAGAAATCAAAATAAGTAATAGCGTTTAGATTTATAAGACATTTTTTTACTGGCTAGTTAGCTCAGTTGATTAGAGCATGGTGCTGGTAACACCAGGATCCAAGGTTTGATCCCTGTACTGGTCAGCCAAAACAGAAAGAAAAAAAAAGAAACGATTGTTTTACCTCCTCCAAGGCTTCATGAAGATGTACAATAGTAGATTATTTTTGGCATGGTATAGTTGCTTTGGTAATGTTCTTCCTTCTCTGCCCCAAAATACACACAGCCTTTGATTATCAACTCTATTTTTGACTCATGATTTTTAATTATTGAAGGGTAAAGTGATAAGCATATGCAGTTATCTCTTATTTTCACCCTTTTAATTCTTTTTACTCTGAAGTCAATAAAACTTTTAATAGTCCATTCCTTTTATCATTAATACTACTAATACGTTAAAACTACTACTATACTACTAAGTACATAGTCTCAAGTATTAAAAAAAGTAACCATTAGTCTAATCTTACTTTCTGTATATAATTGAAACACACATACTGAAAGTACCCCTTATAAAATTCTTAATTCACACTATCATGCCATTTTGTTGTCTCCACTTTGAAGGCCTTTGCCCAGCTATCAAAGTTCTCCATAGTCTGAGCCATAAACTGACAATGTTTATTGACCACTCTAAACTTCCATACCCACTATCAAGATTTGTCATTCTGATTCCTAGGTTTGTGCTTTCAGTTATATGGATCCCCACCTCTGAACTTCTTTTGCCCTTAAAAACATACTTTAGCACTAAATTATTTTGTAGTTTGTTTTGCCTTACTTTCTAATTATGTGCTGACTTAGTAAGGAAATATACCAAGTTATCCTTTTTTGAATCATCCATAGCATGATAAATAACTTAGTGATTTATTATTTGGAAATGAGAGGGAAAATCCTTATTTTGCTATCACAAACTCAGTGGAAAATGTTTTTTTTCTAAGAACGTTGTATGTCCCTTTTTGTACCTAGTGACATTGTAAAGTGCCTTCTCATCCTTATCACTACATCTCTGTATTACATTTGTTCTTACTTTCATATTTAACTCATCAATACACTGATTCATGTGATCCAGTGACATCTTTTAGAAAGATTGTGGTTTATGTTTTTTGCTTTACCAGTTAGAGAGGGCCAAATGGATACAGATGTGTCATTTAATGTCATCCATTCCTTCTTTTGTTTGTATAGTCAAAAACATTTGGTAGCAGATATTTTCTCCTGCAGTGAACTCCCTAATAGACAATGAGCTGCCAATTAAAAATGGAGAATAAACAAATAAAAAGAATAGAATATTACCCAGGAAATTTCCCTTTGAATTCTTAGATGGAACATCTCCCTCTACTAATTGTCAATTTAAAAGATTCTTGAGATTATCTAGGATAGCCCCAATATGCTAACACCCAAATTATGGGACCTTTTTATTAATTAAATGGGACAATTACATTTAAATACCATATGGTAGGGATACTTAATGTTCTGCAGAAAATCATAGAGCCTGAAATGAAACAATAATTTTAGCAGTAAACTACTAAAAATAAAATAAGTGTAATTCATAATCTTAGTTCTAGATAGTTCTTCATCTCTCCATTTTACAGATAAATCTGAGAGTTCTACTTAGGATCATAATGTTGGGAGGGGTGATATATGTTTGTTATAATTATAGTTCAAATTGGGTCAAAACTGTTATTTTATTGTAGTTGATGAGTGATGCTATATTTATCCAGTACCCTTTGAAATTTCCCTTGCAAACATTTAAATATGTATGCATGTACATTTCATCTAGCTCCTGGTTTTTGGCCAGGGTAATTTATATTGTGCATACCTGGTACTTGGATCATGCATCCACTGAGAATTATTGAATAAGCATGTAATAAACCATAAATCAGTTTATCCTAGTCTCCTGAAAAGAAATCTGGCTCACCCTCCTCATTTTTAAGTCAGGTTTTAAAAAAAAAAAGTCAGGTTCTATTAAAGATAAAATATTGTTTAAAATTTGGGCTAAAATTTGGTTCAATGGACAGGAGTACACTTCATTAGTTGACCTGTTTTTATATAATATCTTTGCCCTATTTTTCACCTCTTGTTTCTTTCATTTGAAAGGGGAAAAAATCATGAAAAAATTCTGGTATGTATTTGCTAAATTTATGCGATAGCCAACAAAAATCAAATACATTAGAATAAGATCAAAAGAATGGAGATTTTAAACCATCTTCTCACAGGACTCACTGAATTTGCAAGACACATTCCCACCATTTCAGTAGTGGCGAAATATATGCTAGCCCAACACTTTATCATGCAAAAGGCAATAGAGAATGAAATATTCAGTTGCCATAATTAATAATCTCATTCATTGTGGGGAGTAAAACACAATTGCATAAACTTTAGTAAATGTCTTTTCCCTTCTTGAGTTAAATTGTAATTATCTTTTTTGTATAGTACATACAGATGAAAAGTGTTGATTTGGCAGGAGGAAAGAGTATGCTTCTACATTATTTAGTCAAGGAGATAATCATTTTGAAAAATATTTGTGTTAGTTTATGTGTAACTATGATATTTCAAGATTTCAGACCCAAGAAACAGAAATACCACATGTTCTCACTCATAACTGGCTGCTAGGAAGGAAGGAAGGAAGGAAAGAAAGACCACAACAATAAGTTGAACTTTCAGAAGGAGAGACCAAACCTAAGGATGCTAGAGATGGGAGCGGGGGGAGGGGGTTTGGGAAGTGATAGGTCGGGCAAAGGGCATAAAGAAGTATCACAATTTGTAAGAATGAATATGCTAATAATAAAAATTTTTTTTAAAATCTTTGCTACTACTTAGTAGGATCGAATACTCCTTATTATATACTGTATTGTGAGACAAAATAAACTGTTACTAAATTTTTTTTTAAAAAAAGATTTCAAACCCTATGATTTCTAAAAATATTTAAGTAATATGATTTGGCACAGAATATAGCATTGTCCAATAAATATGTCTTCTTTCTTTGAAGTAAATTTTTGCCTAGATGTTAAAAATATAGTTCCAAAGTTTGTTGAAATTGTTTTATGTTCTTATTGAGATAAGAATTATAAAACCTAGAAGAAAAAGTCCAAGGCATTCTAGAATGAATGTGTTCAATTCTTAAGAACCAGAATTCTGTGAGCACTTTGCCAACCACCCACCTACTTCTGTCTCCTGTCATGCTCACCCTGTGCCAGCATGATATAACAGTGGCTGAGTGTGAAGAACAAGCAGTACTGTGATGATCCCCATTTTACAGATGAGTAAACCAAGGCTCAGAGAAGTTAACTTGCCCAAGATCACACAGCTAGAAAGTAGAAGAATTGGCATTTGAACCAAAGAAGCCTGGCTTCATAGTTGTTGCTCTTAACAATCACATTCTTCCCCCTCTCTTTTAAATTTTAAACTATCTTCTTCATACCCTGTGTTTCTAAATATTTAAATACATCGCCTATTCCTTTTAACTTATGGTTGCTCTTTCCCCATCCCCTGATCTAACTCCGCAATCTCAGTCTTTACTACTCTCTCAGAAGTTATGAGTGATATTTTCAACATATTCAATGGCATTTTCCTTTATTCTTAATTTCAAGGCAGTTTTTTACACTTTTGGTCACCTCCTTCTTGAAACTTTCCTTGCTTGATTTTTAAAGCTGCAGTATCCTGGTCCTCTTGAGCAACTTTGCATGTATCTTCTTTTTCTTTTCATTCTGCCAACTTTTGTTTTACCACATATTTGTGAATTGCTCTAAAGATTAGTTCTCACCTACACTGTACCCTGTATTATAATAGGATGTAACAAATGAATAAGGTCCTTGCCCATTTATTATACACTGACTTGAAGAAAAACATGTAAATATAGCAATACAGATAATAAGTTTGGAATCATAAAATATGTTAAGTAGAATGATGACATAAAGAAGGATTAATTAAATCTCACAGCTTTCACAGAGGAGGTAGTCCCCAAACTATGTAAGTATGTTCTCTGAACCTTGGCATCCGATGGAAATTCGTTCCAGGTCTATTGGGTCTTTCATCAGTAGAATTATACTCTGTATTTGTGTACAAGTGACATGTTCTAATTTATTCATATTAAATGTGTAGGTATTATTTCTGAATCCAGCTCCTAAATTTTGTTTTATGCCTAGATTTCTCCTCTACAGCAGTGAGTCTACTTAAAACATAGTCAAGGATTTTACCAAAATGTTGATATCACCACAGATAACTACAATAGGCTGCTTCTAAAAAACTGATCTAGATAAGAAATGAGAACATTTATTATAACCTCTATCCCATAACTTATATCTTAGTGCTTAATTTGTTAATTGTCATTTCTGACCCCTTTCTTCCATATGCTTTAATTTCTATTTTTCTTCTATATATCATTAAAATTCCACCCTACCCCATCTTCTTTAATGTTCCCATGACGTCAGAACGTTTGAAAGTCTCTGCTTTAAATCACGTAAACTCAAAATCCTAAAATCACCTTTAATTCCTTCCTTTCCTATACACTAACTTTTCCAGGTCTTATAATTTTTCCTTCATTATCACTAGCTCTAGTCATTCCTCTCTTCATTGAGCTGCATTCTTCCATTATCTGGTCTCATATCTAACTCTTGCCAAACCTTCGCTTGTTTCTAAAGTCTTTGGCTCTCTTCTCTTTGATCGTTCTTGCCTACTAGATTGATATTCTTCAAGTACTAGTTTTGTCATGTTACTACTAAACTCAGAAATCTAGAATATAGAAAAGTGGCACAGAGAAGTGGTTAAGAGTATGGACCCTTGAGTGAACTACTTAGAGTCAAATCCCAGTTCCACCACTTACTAGCTGTGTGATCTCCAGCAAATTACTTAAACTTTCTCATTCACTGCCTTCACTTCCTCATCTTGTAGAGTGGATACTTATGAAGATTAAATGAGTTAACATTTGTAAAGTCCTTTAAAAAGTACATAGTAAGCACTAAATTTTAGCTGCTTGTCATTATTGATGCCACTATTATAACTGTAACAATCGAGTGGCTCTCATATCAAATCATTGTCTGCCATATCAAATCAAACCCAGAATTTTTGTCCTCTTATGCTTGGTCTTGATGAAAATGAGGCAGCCAGAGAAGAAGGAGAGACATGGGTTCATGATTAGCTATCCCATAGAATTCTTATGAAAATCACATGAAATATAAACTACACAAAAGCCATATAATCTGGGAAGCACAAAACAAATACTGGCATTTAACAGTTAATAAAAGATACAAAAATCAAGAGACCTCTAGAAACTAAGCTCTCAAATCCAGTAAACCTCAATTGGACCTAGGATTTCAGTGAGTAGTAATAACAGAACCAAGGGTTTAGGATGTCATGGGATCAAAGAATTGGGACTGAGGACATCTCAGTCTCTGACCTTAAAAAACATGAAATTAGAGGGCAGCTAAGTGACATGCAGTTTATCAACAAACATTTGTTGAATGCTTTCTCTTTGCCAGGAACTGTGCTGAGTACTTTACATGTATTCTCTTATTGAATCCTCACAGAACACTCTGAGGTCAGTAGCTTTACTCTATCCATTTTGTAGATGAGAAAAGTGAAGCACCAAAAGGTTTTGCTCAGGGTCACACAGTCACAGATTTGAACTCAATCTGGTTCAAGTACTACACTGTTCTGTGCTACTTTAGGTATTTCCTCCTTGGAAACTCACAGTTCATATTACTTTTTATGGTTTTAAGAACTCCTAAAGGAGTCACCCTGCAACATTTTTTGGAGTCCTAAAGGAGTCAGCAGTTTCCAAACTTACTTAACTTTTTTACTTTATCTGCTCTTTCACCGAAAAAAGTCTGTTGTCACAATTGAGCATAGTTTTAAAAACAATAAATAACAAAACAAAAAAATTTTTCATTCGAACTGAGTTTTCAATCTGACCTAAACCTATAGTAGCTAATGTTTTAGAGTGCCTAGTCTATGCCAGACAGTTTTAAGTGCTTTGCATGTATTAACTCACACCATCCTCTATGAAGTGTAGGTATTGTTTATTAGCCTCATTTTACTGATGAGAACCTGAAGCACAGAAAGGTAAGTAATTTGTCCAAAATCATATAGCTCCTGAAGGCAAAGATGGGTCCACTCCTCCTTCCCATCGACCCACCAGACTGGTTATAGAAGCTATACTATTACGCATGATGCTTTACTGTCCCTTCTGTCTTAAGACCTGGGTTCATATAGACGTGGCTCTTCCATAGTCCACAAGTTATAACTGAAGTCCTCAAAATTTTCATAGTCAAACTCAAAATCTCAAATGTTTTTACTAGGTCCTAGTAAATCTTCGATCTCCTCCCATTTCTAATCCCTCCCCATCCCAGACTATAGCACACTAGACCACTCACTAGTGTCTTCATCAGTCTAGCTTTATAGTAGGAAATACATGTACTCTGTAGCCAGACAGACTTGGGTTCAAATGCAGGCTCCTTCATGGGCTGGGAGTGAGATCTTGAACAAGTTACTTTAATCACTCTGAGCCTCATCTGAAATATGCGATTAACGATAGTAATTTTCTCACACAGTGGTCTTGAGAATTAAATAAAGTGGGACATGTAAAGCTCTTATCTTGGTGTTGTACGTGTGTTTGTTGTGTATTTGTCATTGGCCTCACTGTATTTATTGTTAGCAGTATTAGTATTATTTGCCTATCATTAAAGGATAGGTTTAAATTCTACCTCTTCTATTAAGAATTTCATACTTCCAAAGATTACCTATATTCTGTAATAATTCCTCTTTCTTTTGTAGTCCAGGGCATTTTGCCTCAAATTATGATCAGTTTTTTTCATAATTCTCTTTTCTAGATGGGAAGTTTCTTGAGATCAAGGATTATGTCTTCTGTTGGAATTAACATTGTGTTTTACGTGTGCATGTGTATGCAGTTGATCCTCATTATTCATAGATTTGAATGTACCTACTCACTAAAATTTATTTATAACCCCCAAATCAATACTTAGTGCACTTTCGCAGTCACAACATGCACAGAGCAGGAAAAGATTTGAGTCAGCTAATGCACACATTAAGGAAATATGCTGCAGTCTTTTTTTAACTCTCATACTGTAAGTGTCCTTTTCATGTTCTATTTAGTGCCACATTTTTGTGCTTTTTCTTGATGATTTCACTTAATAAAATGAGCCCCAAGCATGGTACTGAAGTCTAGGGTCCCTAAGTGCAAGAAGGCTGTGATGTACCTTATGGAGAAAATACATGTGTTAGATAAGCTTTGTTCAGGCATGAGGTATATAGCACATGTTGGCTGTGAGTTCATTGTTAATGAATCAACTATATATTGCATAAAGCATCTTTAAACAGAAACAAAAATAAAACAAGGTTACAGTTGATGAAAATGTTGTGCAGAGAGGCTCACAGGAACTTAACCCTGTATTTCCCATAGGAGCAATGGTTCAATATTCACTAATTCAGTGTTGGTAGCAACTTTATAACACCTAACTACCATGAATAATGAGAATTGACTGTGTGTATGTGTGTGTGTGTTTGTGTTTGTGTGTGTGAAAATGTGTATACATAGAAATACAGGTAAGATGCTCCGTAAAGGACTCCTAGAAGAAGAATAGAATGACTGCCCGAAGCCTAGAGCCAGAGATGACCTGTTTTGTTAGGAATGGTAACAATATTTTTATGGTGTTTTATGGGTTTAGGAAAGTACTTAGATACAGTCACATTTTAACCATACAATAACTTTTCAGGTATAATATAATTATCCCCCATTTTACAGATTAGAAAAAAGCAACCCCCAGGTCATTCAACAAATTAAGTGGTAAAACCCAGGATTCTTGATGCCAAGACCCACATTCTTTCCAGTCTACACTACTACTTCACATCTTCTGAGATGTTTTCACCGTAATATAATCAGAATTAAAAGAACATTCTGAAAAACTAAGAACTTTACAGAAGATGTAGAGAATTTCTCAAAGCATTTTGTTTGGGCATCAACTGTTCATACACTTAGATATTCACAGCAATCTCTCTATCTTACCTCCCACAAATGGGTATCCTAATGCCATACTCACTTGAGTCTAAGAAACAAATTTTCTCACATTCTAATATTTCATTTTGTGAAGTTGGGATTTATCTTTTAATTAATTTGTGCATTTAAGTATTTCATAGATAGATAAAAATGATTAATTTATTGAGCAACTTAAATCAGTGATATCTTAGAATAAAGGACTGAAATAATAGTAGCTACTATTTATTGAGTGGCTACTATGTGTCAAGCATTGTACTGGATGCTTTATATACAATATTCACTTAATCATGACAACAGCCCTGTAGCTATTCTTATCCTCACATCTCCGTTTTAGAAATGAGAAAGCTGCGAGTCACAATGGCAGAGGCATTCAGCATTTAAATGGAGGAAGCAGCCTTGCTACCCAGGCCTATCTGTGCTCTTTTAACTATGCCATGCTGCCTTCCATTCTGGACACAAATTTAAATTCCATAAGAATGTGTCACACTTAAATATATTTCTGTTGAGAGATACATACTTAGTGGTCCTTTCTAGACAACATATTAACATAACTCAAAGATAACTTTTCTCAGAATGAATCTGTAGGTTGATCTCTTCTTGCTAGTAACCATATATCATGACTTAAAATCGTGCCTAACTTTCTTGAGTCTTTCTTTTGCAAGTTTTCTGTTAGGTTTTTATATTTGATAGAGATTTTTACATAACCTTCTTTTATTTCCTTTGCATATGATCTTCCATTTGTAATTTACATTTTAGTGCATAACATGGAATCTCTGCTTACTTCGCAGATTTAGCTAGTAAGATAAGCAATTGAGTTTCTTTTTATTTTTCTGTCTTACAGCTGATGGTTGCAGAGAAGAATGGAACAATCCGATTTTATGATCTTTTGGCCCAACAGGCTATTTTGTCTCTTGAATCAGAACAAATGCCATTAATGTCAGCACACTGGTGCTTAAAAAACACCTTCAAAGTTGGAGCTGTTGCAGGAAATGATTGGTTAATTTGGGATATTACTAGGTCCAGGTACTTCTTCAGTATATGTGTCTATTGCTTACCAAAAAATCAGTAGCTATTGCCAAATGATCCATTGGGCCATCCTTGTATACATAAGCCTCACTGTAAAGTGAAAACAAGTCCCTCCTGTAGGAGGGCCAGAGCTATGGGTTTTTATATAACAATCATGTTTTGCAGATTTACTTCGGGAGTAACCCAGAAAGGACAATGCAAAGAAAGAAATCTTTGATCTGAGCAATGTTTACTTATGTTAGAAAAAAGAAAAACACTGACCCTGTTGAGTGATGGTGCTCTGTAGTGATTCTGAGTCATGTCTTTATTGTATTTCATCTATTGTAACTGAATGCTTATTTGGAATTTTGTTATAGTTTACGTATATTGGGCATTCTGTCCTTGAAAGAGAAAATACCTTTTATCTACTTGAATCTAACACATAAAATGCAAAATATTATCTTTTAGTTATCCTCAAGATAAGAGACCTGTTCACATGGATCGAGCCTACTTATTCAGGTAATGTACCATTTTTGTTGGAGTTATAATTTGATATTTTGACATTGTGCTATGTCACTACTGGAATACTTTCCCAGTCCTCTCCTTTGCACTGGATTTTTTTTTTTTTCCTGATTGTTTTATAAGTGGTTATTTTGCTATCCCAACTAAGTCTTTGCTTTTGTCTTTTTGTCTAGACAAGAAGTTGATTTGTTTTTCAAATATTTTCCTTGAACGCTTTTACAACACAGAACAACATGTTGCCACTCCACCAGTACCACCCCAGCATTTTGGAGTACATTATGCTTCCTTATTGTTCTATGCTGATAAATGTGTAAATATAGGGGACCCATGTTTATTCATGTAAACTTTATTGTTGTTCTTTAAATGAGAACATGCTAGATCATATATATCTACAAACATGCTACTTTTTTTTTCACTTAAAATACATGTCTACCATGGTTTTTTTTCCATTCATTTTTTATAATATTCCATTGTGTAGTATTATGAATATTTTGTCTGATGCCTTGTCCGTGTCTCTCACCATATTGTTAGCTCTATGGTTATAAGAAAGGGACTGTGTTAACCTTGCATAACTTTGGAAATTAATGAAGTGACACATAATAGGCACTTTAAAAAATTTACAGAATGAGAAAATATTTATAGCTACTAACCTGGAATTCCCAGTCTAATTGTAAAGCCACGTTAACAAATTTAAGATTATAAAACTACTGCTATTGTGCAAAAAGAAGTAACCTGGTTCAGAAAAGCTTGAAGTTATCTGTAGGGCACTGTATTTATTTTTATGCTTTCCTATTTCTTAGATGGTCCACAATTAATGAAAACTTGTTTGCAACCACTGGTTATCCTGGCAAAATGGCAAGCCAGTTTCAAATTCATCATTTAGGACACCCTCAGGTAATGTGGAACTGTTTTGTGGCATATGCGGTTTTCTTAATTTGTGTGCTTGACTTTTCCACCCACAGCCCCCAAATTTGTAATTTGTCTATTATCTCTGGCACACAGTGAGCTACAATGAATATTAGCTAAACTTATTACTGATTCATGCTATTCCTTCTGCCTGAATTCCCTCCCTATCCTCCCCATTTAACCCAAATTCCTACACATCCTTTAAAAATCCAACTTAAAAATTACATCCTGCGAAACCTTCTCTGACTTTCTTTCCTCCCAGACAGTTAAATGTTCTTAATGCTGTTCCTGTTTCTTGTATAGGTCTACTGTATTTTCTTTTACCTAAGTGTTTTTCTCCCCTACCTATAAACTTCTTAAAACCATTATCAGTTTCTTACTCACCCCCAAATTCCTTTTAACTAAGAAAAGTGCCTAACACTCAGTAAAATGTTGAATGTTAAGCTGAATAAGGCCTATACACAAATTCAATTATTATTATTATTATTATTATTATTATTTTGTCTTTTTTCCGTGTCCGGCAACGGATCGCAACCCTCAGTGTTGCCCCCGTACCGGACCGGGGACCGGCAACGGGATCGCAACCCTCGGCGTTGCTCCCACGCCTCGCTCAGCCAGTGAGCGGGAACCGGTCGTATGTGGGATCCGAACCCTCGGGCGGGAGCGCCACCGCGCTTCCCAAGCGGCGCACTATCCAGTGCGCCACCGGGCCGGCCCAAGAAGGCATTTTTTGATGTTTAAATCACCAGTAGCAATGGACTTTGTTTGCCAATATTCATATAAGAAGCATTTCGTTTCTTCAGTTGCTTTTATATTTTCTCTTTCACTTAAATATATTAATTTAATTTCACTTGCTTGGTTGATGTAGACTGCAAAAATGTTTGAGTCTGGGCTGCAACAGTTATTCTTAGATGGATTGTGTCCTTCTTTCTGGCCAGCTGCAAGTAAATAATTTGTAGATCACCTCTGAGGGAACATATTTTTTTAACTATGTATCAATGCTTTCTTATTTTTGAAAGTAGTTTTTATTTATTAACTTTGGAGATATATTGTACTTCTTTAATTCTTCACATATTTTATAGCCCAT
>NW_007737844.1:47893-49420 GCF_000696425.1 Galeopterus variegatus | reverse complement strand
TTTTTTTTTTCTTTAAATTTTTAAATGAATTTATTTTTCTAACTGACATGTACTGACTGTACATATTTCTGGTACACAGAGTTATTTCCCAATATATGTGTATAACGTGTGATGATAAATCAGTATAATTAGCATATTCATCATTGGAAAATTTAATCATTTCTTTGTGATGAGAACATGGGAGCTCCTCTCTTCTAGCTATTTGAGAACATACAATAAATTGTTTGTAGTTATGCATGCCTAGTACTACTGTACACCACTAGAACTTTTTTTCCTGTCTAGCTAGAATTTCATGTTAATTAACCAACCTCTCCCTAACCCCACCTCCCCTCTCTTGGAAGAGTTTTATAAGTAAAAGTAAACAACAGCATTATATGTCACAGACAGATCAAAAGGAAGGTGCAAAATATAGATGTCCATCTGATTTTGAAATGTGTGAGTGCCCTTGGTCACCTTTAAGTCCTTTTTATACAAAATACAATTTGTGATTTTGACCTACAATTTGCTATAGGAAATTAACTGGCTAACTTTTGAGAGTCACCTAGTAATAACTGAGTCAGAGAAAAGAGATTTTTTGGCAATAACTATTTATGTTCATTGGACAAGTAAGGCAGCTATTATGTTTCTTGTGGCCTAGTAAGAATTTCTCCTGAAAATTTTTTTTCTCCCGAAACACAGAGTTTTAATTTACGTGTTTAGATTACAAATATGATTTTCCTCAAGATACTTTTGTTGGCAGGCAACTTGACCTATTTTGTATGCAGCCATTGTGGCTGATCTTACATTCTCATAGGGCTTTTGAATGCTTTTACAGGGAGCTCTGCCCTTACCTTCTTCTTGATTGATTGGCTAGATCATATCATTAGATCAATTCAGGAATGCTTCTGGTAGCTGGAACACGTATCCTGGAACTCTTCCCTTACTGTGCCTCCCATTCCCTAAATTGGAACTGAAACACCATTTGTGTGGAAAGGTGGTTTCACAACATTTATATAGTCACTTACATGCTAGCTGTGTTCTGGAATCATCTTTGATTCATTAAGATGTTAAGATCAATTTTTTGAGGACTTCATTTTCCAGTGAAAGTTTTGTTGCGCTTTGCCTTTGAGATTTAAAGGCTTTTCATGCTGATGCTAGGTGATGGCAGTCGAATTACTTAATACAGACAAAGACAAATGTCATTAAAGTAGTCCTTCCCAGGTGGTATCTGAAATAAATGCACTTAGGAGGAGAAGAAAAAATATTTCTTGTCTATCTCAGGGAGGCTAGAGATAACCAAATTGCATCATTTTAAAGGAACAGGAAGAAGGGTTTAAGAGATATATAAATCCATTCATTCATTCAGTCGTTAAAAAAGTTAATTGAACATCTACTCTATACCAAGCATTGTTCCAGGTGCTGGTGATATAGTAGTTAACAAATAGACAAGATATCTGGATGCATATAATGAGAGAATATAGTATATTCTTATTTTCATAGTTCTGTGGAAAAGCTGGGGAAAATGGAAATGAGACTTGGGGTCTCCCA
>NW_007737844.1:44991-47046 GCF_000696425.1 Galeopterus variegatus | reverse complement strand
TTCTTATACTTGTCATGCCATTTCTGCCAAGAACTTTTCCTTAGAGCTTGGCCATATAAGACAATGGTTAAGAACATGAGTTTTGGAATCAGACTGACTCGGTCAAGTTTTGTCATGGATGAGCTGTGTATCATTTGTCATGGTACTTAATATCTCTAAACTTCAGTTTTCTGTCTGCAAAATGGAGCAATAACAATACTTACTTTATAGGACTCCTGTGAAGACTAAGTGAAATGAGTACCCAAAGCTTTTAGCATAGGGTCTGATACATAGTAAATATCCATAATTATTAGAATTGGTCTGGATCTAATAACAACCTCAGTGATAATGCTGATGCAGAACTGATAGCAATGAAGGATAAATACACCTTTGTACTAATGACTGTTGTGAGTCGCCCCTAATAATAATAATGATCATTTATTAAGTGTTTACTATGTTCTAGTTTTATGCTAAGGAGCTTACACATGAGTTGACAGTATCTCTTCCTCCTTATCACTTTTCTCCCCTTATTTTTTGTTTCTACTGTTAAAATTCTGAGGAGGTCTTAGGGCATCCCCCCAAATTGAGGTCAGTAGGCTAGAAGGGCTACACAGGTCATGGCAGGNCTTAGGGCATCCCCCCAAATTGAGGTCAGTAGGCTAGAAGGGCTACACAGGTCATGGCAGGATTCCAGTCTTTCAGACTCCTGAGTTTGACTCCATTCTCCCTCCACTCTGTATTTAGGGTTCTGTCTAGTTATTTTCATGGCCAAGACATCAAAAACTGGTTGATGTCTTGGCCATCAACCAAGCAGTTACATTCATGGCAAAGAATAACTGCTACAAATTCCCCCATGCTCTTCACCCCAGACAGGTTTCTGTCTCATCACTGTGGAAGGTGGTAGGGTGAATACCATGAAACCATGTGCTGCTTTCTTTTTTACCACAGGCAGAGTTTCACTCTGGTTGAATGGGTTCAAAGAGAAGGTTTCACTCTAACTGATGGCCTTACAGACACCTGGAACATTCAAGGCATTATTATTATAGCTGACTTGTTCTGCAGAACTAGAGCACTTCTTACTTTTAGGAATCATAATTGTGTATCCTTGTATAACAGGGAGAGAGATGCTGCCCTCAGATATGAAAGTTCTATCACAGCATCACAGTTTGATGTCATACTTAACATCCAGCTGCAGAAAATAAAGTAGCAGTGCTGAGCTCCTGTGGAGACTGAGGAGCCTGGTTCTTGGGTTGAAGGGGCCCGACCCATACAGATTCTACCCACAATTCTGCCTTTGAGTCACCCCATGTCCTGTTTGAATCTCCCTTTCTAACATGCAGGTAAACGATAATTTTCTTCTCAATAATATTTAATCAAATTTCTTGCAAATTCAAAATGTAAAACGGAAAATCTCTGCCAAGTTGAGTCCATAAATTAACAATGGTCACAGGAGCTAACTAGGAATGCTACTGGGCTGGACATCAGCTCCTTTCCTGTGGCATGAAGGGCTCTGACTCAGTGGCTCCTCTTCTCTCTCTCCTCATCTCTGCTGCTTCTTAGGTAAGACTCATTCACTTCCTGCTTAATATGCTTTTCCCTTGGACAAGGTTACAGGGGGTCGACCTGTTATCGCAGGGTTTGAGAGTCTTTCCCAATCACGGGAAGTTGGGAACAACTGTGTGCACACTGAGGATGTTAGTGGTAGAGGTGTGGAGAGGAAGCAGAAGAGGATAGGAGAAAGTCTGGAGCCCGTAGCTTGGATGGCGTCTTCCTGGGGAAATTTCTACTCACCGGACAGTGGAGTTGCAGAAACGGGGTAGAACTGAATTCATCTTTCCATAATCCTGTATTAAGAATTGTCTCATAAAACAACATCACTGGCCTTCTCTGTTTTTTTTTTTTTTCCTTTTTGGCATAGATTTAACATAATTATATTCAGTTTTTCATTCTTAGGTATGATGATGATTACTGGCTTAAAATTGTTGTACTTTTTCATGTTAAGAAAACCTGTATTGTAAAATTTTAGCATTCTTTTAAATTAAGAAATGGTTTTGGATTTTATAAAATTTCTTTATG
>NW_007737844.1:43015-44244 GCF_000696425.1 Galeopterus variegatus | reverse complement strand
TAAAATTTTAGCATTCTTTTAAATTAAGAAATGGTTTTGGATTTTATAAAATTTCTTTATGATAACAACCTATTAAGATTTTAAAAATTGTTTTTCTTATTTAAGATAATGGTATTTGTACCAACCCCATTGTTGTGAGGTTTTAATGGGTTAAATATGTAAAGCTCTTAGAACAGTTTCATGTAGTGGTATCTGTTATTATTATACTTGATGGGGTCTTGTGGTACTTTATCTTAATAAATTACAGGTTATAACACATCCCAACATTCTTGGGATTAAACCCAGGAGCCACTGTCAACCTGTGCCTGTGAATGATGTATGTCCCACAGGGGTGCGGTGGCGGGGGCAGTCCATAACAAGAGTAAACAAGTGTTGGGCAGTCCCCAACATTTTAACACTTTTTTCCAGGGGAACCATGTGTGCTGTCAGGATTATAATTCTTGTGTGAAAGCCAGGCATTAACTTGTCTCTCTCCCAGAAAACACCAGTCATAAAAGATCTGTAAGTGTTTTTGCACATAGAATAAATTTGGTCTCATCCCCTATCGGCCAGATTAATTAGAATGGCCAACAGAGTGTTGTAGTCATAGAAGTGTGAAAATGACAGGTGGATTTATTTGCAGGCAATTCTCCAGTGTTTTAATGCATCTCATGACAGCTTTAGTTCCAGACTATCTTTTCAGGGATGTTTGTGTAGCACACGTGCTTGGAAACTAGAGACAGTGTCTTTCTCCAGAGACAGCAGTTTTGTTTTCTGAACAGGACAATGAAGATAATGTATTCCCGTGGAGCAAAGTTTGGGCAGGTTTGCTTGCAGCTCCTTAAAAGATGGAAGTTTCCTAGGCTCAGAGTTCCTCAGCCAGGATGGGACATGGACCTATAGTGCAGCATCTACCTAGGCCTGCCCTGCATCCTCGCTCCCGGCACGGGACTTAGGGACAAGGGGAACATACGTGAACATGGAACTTGTGCTGCCTGCTCTGCCATGAGTAAAAATGGTCTAAGTCTCTTTGGGCTTCTTGTCTCCTTGCTGACTAAATTCTGAAAGGGCAGCAAGTCAGCTTATCACTTATGCTGTTGCTTAGGAATTGCTTAAGCCCTTGACAAGAATTAGACAAATGACTCAATAGCAAAATGGTCAAAATATGTGAACAGGTAATTCATACAAGGGGAAATCTAAATGACTAAAAACATGGAAAAGTGCTCAGTTTTACTCAGAAATTCAAAATA